>NW_027477688.1:0-60385 GCF_051020955.1 Megalopta genalis | reverse complement strand
AAGTCCATGCGAAACAAATGGTTTAGCATAATATTCATGCGAAACAAATGGTTCAGCTCCAAATACTTATGAAATCCATGATTCAGCTCCAACTGCATGCGAAACAAACGAATTAGTTTCTAATGCCTGCGAAACACATGATTCTGCATCAAATCAATGCGATGTAGAAGGCTTAACTACAATTCCATGCGAAACACATGATTTAGTTTCAGATTCATGCGATGTAGAAGGTTTAGCTTCAAATAAAAGCGAAACAAATGATTTAGCTCCAAATCAGTGCGAAGTAGAAGTCGTAGCTTCAAATCCATGCGAAACAAATGACTTTGCTTCAAATACTTGCGATATAAGTAATACAGGTTCAAATGCAGGCGAAACAAACGAATTAGCTTCAAATCCATGCAAAATAAATGATTTACCTTCAAATCAATTCGAAGTAGCAGGATTAGCTTAAAATTCATGCGAAACAAATGATTTAGTTTCAAACACTTGGGATATAAGTCATATAGCTTCAAATGCAGATGAACCAAACGAGTTAGTTTAAAAATCCATGCGATACACATGATTTAGCTTCAAATCAATGCGAGGTAGAAGGCTTAGCGTCAAATCCATAAGAAACAAATGGTTTAGGTTCAGATACTAGCGATATAAGTGATATATCTTCAAATGCAGACGAAACAAACGAGTTAGCTTCAAATCTATGCTAAACAAATGATTTAGCTTCGAATCAATGCGATGTAGAAGGTTTAGTTTCAAATCCAAGCGAGACACATGATTTAGCTTCAGAAACTTGTGATATACGTGCCGTAACAGCAAATGCAGTCGAAACAACCAGTTAGCTTCAAATCCATGCGAAACAAATGATTTAGCATCAGATACTAGCGATATAAGCGATATAGCTTCAAATACAGACGAAACAAATGAGTTAGCTTCAAATCCATGTGAAACACATGAATTAGCTGCAAATCAATGCGATGTAGAAGAATTCGCTTCAAATCCATGCGAAACCAATGATTTAGCTTCAGATACTTGCGATATAAGTGACATAGCTTCAAAAACAGACGAAACAAACGAGTTAGCTTCAAATCCATGCGAAACATCCGATTTAGCAGCAAATAAATGCGATGTAGAAGGTTTAGCTTCAAATCCATGCGAAACCAATGATTTAGCTACAGAAGGTTATCGATATAAGTGATATAGCTTCAAATGCAGGCGAAACAAACGAATTAGCTTTAAATCCATGCAAAATAAATGATTTACCTTCAAATCAATTCGAAGTAGCAGGATTAGCTTAAAATTCATGCGAAACAAATGATTTAGTTTCAAACACTTGGAATATAAGTCATATAGCTACAAATGCAGATGAACCAAACGAGTTAGTTTAAAAATCCATGCGAAACACATGATTTAGCTTCAAATCAATGCGAGGTAGAAGGCTTAGCGTCAAATCCATAAGAAACAAATGGTTTAGGTTCAGATACTAGCGATATAAGTGATATATCTTCAAATGCAGACGAAACAAACGAGTTAGCTTCAAATCCATGCGAAACATCCGATTTAGCAGCAAATAAATGCGATGTAGAAGGTTTAGCTTCAAATCCATGCGAAACCAATGATTTAGCTACAGAAGGTTATCGATATAAGTGATATAGCTTCAAATGCAGGCGAAACAAACGAATTAGCTTTAAATCCATGCAAAATAAATGATTTACCTTCAAATCAATTCGAAGTAGCAGGATTAGCTTAAAATTCATGCGAAACAAATGATTTAGTTTCAAACACTTGGAATATAAGTCATATAGCTACAAATGCAGATGAACCAAACGAGTTAGTTTAAAAATCCATGCGAAACACATGATTTAGCTTCAAATCAATGCGAGGTAGAAGGCTTAGCGTCAAATCCATAAGAAACAAATGGTTTAGGTTCAGATACTAGCGATATAAGTGATATATCTTCAAATGCAGACGAAACAAACGAGTTAGCTTCAAATCTATGCTAAACAAATGATTTAGCTTCGAATCATTGCGATGTAGAAGGTTTAGTTTCAAATCCAAGCGAGACACATGATTTAGCTTCAGAAACTTGCGATATACGTGCCATAACATCAAATGCAGACGAAACAACCAGTTAGCTTCAACTCCATGCGAAACAAATGATTTAGGTTCAGATACTTGCGATTTAAGTTATATACCTCCGAATTCAGACGAAACAAACGACTTAGCTTCAAATCAATGCGATGTAGAAGGTTTAGTTTCAAATCCATGCGATACACAAGATTTAGCTTCAAATCAATGCGATGTAGTAGGCTCAGCTTCAAATCCATGCGATATAAGTGATATAGCTTCAAAAGCAGGAGGAACAAACGAGGTACCTTCAATTCCATGCGAAACAAATGATTTATCTTCAAATCAATGCGAAGTAGAAGGCGTAGCT
This sequence comes from Megalopta genalis, assembly GCF_051020955.1. Taxonomy (NCBI): domain Eukaryota; kingdom Metazoa; phylum Arthropoda; class Insecta; order Hymenoptera; family Halictidae; genus Megalopta; species Megalopta genalis. The sequence goes on along the minus strand of NW_027477688.1, from coordinate 57,954 downwards.
TCAAGTCCATGCGAAACAAGTTATTTAGCTGCAAATCAATGCAATGTAGAAGGTTTAGCTTCAAATCCATGCGAAATCAATGATTTAGCTTCAGATACATGCGATATAAGTGATATAGCTTCAAATGCAGGAGAAACAAACGAGTTAGCTTCAAATCCAAACGAAACACATGATTTAGCTTGAAATCAATGCGAAGTAGGAGGCTTAGCTTGAAACCCATGCGAAACAAATTATTTAGGTTCACATGCTTGCGATTTGTGATGTAGCTTCAAATGCAGGAGAAACAAGCGAGTTAGCTCCAAATCCTTGCGAAACAAATAATTGAACTGCAAATCAATGCGATGTAGAAGGCTTAGCTTCAAATCCATGCGAAACAAATGATTTAGCTTCAAATCAATGCGATGTATTAGGTTCAGCTTCAAAATTCATGCGATACACATGATTTAGCTTCAAATCAATGCGAAGTAGAAGGCCTGGCTTCAAAACCATGCGGCACAAATAATTTAGTTTCAGATACTTGTGATATAAGTGATATTGCATCAAATGCGGGGGAAACAAACGAGTTAGCTTCATATACAAGCGAAACACATGATTTAGCTGCAAATCAGTGCGATGTAGAAGGTTTACCCTCAAATCCATGCGAAACAAATGATTTAGCATCAGATATTTGCGATATAAGTGATATATCTTCAAATGCATCGAAAATAAACGAGTTAGCCTGAAAATCATGCAAAACACATGATTAAGCCTCAAATTAATGCTGTGTGGAAAGTTTAGCTTCAAGTCCATGCTAAACAAATGATTTAGCTTCAAACACTTGGGATATAAGTGGCAGAGCTTCAATTGCAGACGAAACAAACGGGTTAACTTCAAATCCATGCGAAACACATGATTTAGCTGCAAATCAATGCGATGTAGAAGGTGTAGCTTCAAATCCATACGAAACAAACGAGTCAGCTTCAAATCAATGCGATGTAGAAGGTTTAGCTTCAAATCCATGCGAAACCAATGATTTTGCTTCAGATACTTGCGATATAAGTGGCAGAGCTTCAAATGCTGACGAAACAAACGAGATAGCTTCTAAACCATGCGAAACACACGATTTCGCTTCAAATTCGTGCGAAATAGCGGTTTTAAACAAACGATTTAGCTTCAAATTCATGCCAAATGAACAGTTAAGCTTCAAATTAATTCGAATTACACGATCTAGCTTTAAATCCACGCGAAACAAACGATTTAGCTTCAAATTCATGCGATATGAACAATTTAACTTCAGATTCATGTGAAATACACGAATTAGCTGCAAATTCAGACGAGACAAACGATTTAACTTCAATATCATGCGACATACACGATTTCGCTCTAAATTCTTGCGAAATAGCGGTTTTAAACAAACGATTTAGCTACAAATCAATGCGATGTATATGGTTTTTTTCAAATCCAAGCGATACACAAGATTTAGCTTCAAATCAATGCGATGTAATAGGTTCAGCTTCAAATCCATGCGATACAAGTGATATAGCTTCAAAAGCTGGGGGAACAAACGAGGTAGTTTCAATTCCATGCGAAACAAATGATTTAGCTTCAAATCAATGCGAATTAGAAGGCTTAGCTTCAAATTCATGGGAAACAAATGGTTTAGCTACAAATACTTGTGATATACATTATTTAGCTACAACTGCATCCGAAACAAACGAGTTAGCATCAAATTCATGCGAAACACATGATAAAGCTTCAAATTGATGCGATGTAGATGGTTTTCTTCAAATCCATGCGATACACAAGATTTAGCTTCAAATCAATGCGATGTAGTAGGTTCAGCTTCAAATCCATGCGAATGAAATGGTTTAGCTTCAAATACTTGTGATATACGTTATTTAGATTTAACTGCATGCGCAACGAACGAGTTAGCTTCAAATCCATGCGAAACACATGATTTAGCTGCAAATCTATGCGATGAAGGAGGTAGAGCTTCAAATCCATGCGAAACAAATGATTTAGCTTCAAATACTAGCGATGTAAGTGATGTAGATTCATAAGCTGGAGGAACAAACGAGGTAGCTTCAAATCCATTCGAAACTCATGATTTAGCAGCAAATCAATGCGATGTAGAAGGTTTAATTTCAAATCCATGCGATACACAAGATTTAGCTTCAAATCAATGCGATGTAGTAGGCTCAGCTTCAAATCCATGCGATATAAGTGATATAGCTTCAAAAGCAGGAGGAACAAACGAGGTTCCTTCAATTCCATGCGAAACAAATGATTTATCTTCAAATCAATGCGAAGTAGAAGGCGTAGCTTCAAGTCCATGCGAAACAAGTTATTTAGCTGCAAATCAATGCAATGTAGAAGGTTTAGCTTCAAATCCATGCGAAATCAATGATTTAGCTTCAGATACATGCGATATAAGTGATATAGCTTCAAATGCAGGAGAAACAAACGAGTTAGCTTCAAATCCAAACGAAACACATGATTTAGCTTGAAATCAATGCGAAGTAGGAGGCTTAGCTTGAAACCCATGCGAAACAAATTATTTAGGTTCACATGCTTGCGATTTGTGATGTAGCTTCAAATGCAGGAGAAACAAGCGAGTTAGCTCCAAATCCTTGCGAAACAAATAATTGAACTGCAAATCAATGCGATGTAGAAGGCTTAGCTTCAAATCCATGCGAAACAAATGATTTAGCTTCAAATCAATGCGATGTATTAGGTTCAGCTTCAAAATTCATGCGATACACATGATTTAGCTTCAAATCAATGCGAAGTAGAAGGCCTGGCTTCAAAACCATGCGGCACAAATAATTTAGTTTCAGATACTTGTGATATAAGTGATATTGCATCAAATGCGGGGGAAACAAACGAGTTAGCTTCATATACAAGCGAAACACATGATTTAGCTGCAAATCAGTGCGATGTAGAAGGTTTACCTTCAAATCCATGCGAAACAAATGATTTAGCATCAGATATTTGCGATATAAGTGATATATCTTCAAATGCATCGAAAATAAACGAGTTAGCCTGAAAATCATGCAAAACACATGATTAAGCCTCAAATTAATGCTGTGTGGAAAGTTTAGCTTCAAGTCCATGCTAAACAAATGATTTAGCTTCAAACACTTGGGATATAAGTGGCAGAGCTTCAATTGCAGACGAAACAAACGGGTTAACTTCAAATCCATGCGAAACACATGATTTAGCTGCAAATCAATGCGATGTAGAAGGTGTAGCTTCAAATCCATACGAAACAAACGAGTCAGCTTCAAATCAATGCGATGTAGAAGGTTTAGCTTCAAATCCATGCGAAACCAATGATTTTGCTTCAGATACTTGCGATATAAGTGGCAGAGCTTCAAATGCAGACGAAACAAACGAGATAGCTTCTAAACCATGCGAAACACACGATTTCGCTTCAAATTCGTGCGAAATAGCGGTTTTAAACAAACGATTTAGCTTCAAATTCATGCCAAATGAACAGTTAAGCTTCAAATTAATTCGAATTACACGATCTAGCTTTAAATCCACGCGAAACAAACGATTTAGCTTCAAATTCATGCGATATGAACAATTTAACTTCAGATTCATGTGAAATACACGAATTAGCTGCAAATTCAGACGAGACAAACGATTTAACTTCAATATCATGCGACATACACGATTTCGCTCTAAATTCTTGCGAAATAGCGGTTTTAAACAAACGATTTAGCTACAAATCAATGCGATGTATATGGTTTTTTTCAAATCCAAGCGATACACAAGATTTAGCTTCAAATCAATGCGATGTAATAGGTTCAGCTTCAAATCCATGCGATACAAGTGATATAGCTTCAAAAGCTGGAGGAACAAACGAGGTAGTTTCAATTCCATGCGAAACAAATGATTTAGCTTCAAATCAATGCGAATTAGAAGGCTTAGCTTCAAATTCATGGGAAACAAATGGTTTAGCTACAAATTCTTGTGATATACATTATTTAGCTACAACTGCATCCGAAACAAACGAGTTAGCATCAAATTCATGCGAAACACATGATAAAGCTTCAAATTGATGCGATGTAGATGGTTTTCTTCAAATCCATGCGATACACAAGATTTAGCTTCAAATCAATGCGATGTAGTAGGTTCAGCTTCAAATCCATGCGAATGAAATGGTTTAGCTTCAAATACTTGTGATATACGTTATTTAGATTTAACTGCATGCGCAACGAACGAGTTAGCTTCAAATCCATGCGAAACACATGATTTAGCTGCAAATCTATGCGATGAAGGAGGTAGAGCTTCAAATCCATGCGAAACAATTGATTTAGCTTCAAATACTAGCGATGTAAGTGATGTAGATTCATAAGCTGGAGGAACAAACGAGGTAGCTTCAAATCCATTCGAAACTCATGATTTAGGAGCAAATCAATGCGATGTAGAAGGTTTAGTTTCAAATCCATGCGATACACAAGATTTAGCTTCAAATCAATGCGATGTAGTAGGCTCAGCTTCAAATCCATGCGATATAAGTGATATAGCTTCAAAAGCAGGAGGAACAAACGAGGTACCTTCAATTCCATGCGAAACAAATTATTTATCTTCAAATCAATGCGAAGTAGAAGGCGTAGCTTCAAGTCCATGCGAAACAAGTTATTTAGCTGCAAATCAATGCAATGTAGAAGGTTTAGCTTCAAATCCATGCGAAATCAATGATTTAGCTTCAGATACATGCGATATAAGTGATATAGCTTCAAATGCAGGAGAAACAAACGAGTTAGCTTCAAATCCAAACGAAACACATGATTTAGCTTGAAATCAATGCGAAGTAGGAGGCTTAGCTTGAAACCCATGCGAAACAAATTATTTAGGTTCACATGCTTGCGATTTGTGATGTAGCTTCAAATGCAGGAGAAACAAGCGAGTTAGCTCCAAATCCTTGCGAAACAAATAATTGAACTGCAAATCAATGCGATGTAGAAGGCTTAGCTTCAAATCCATGCGAAACAAATGATTTAGCTTCAAATCAATGCGACGTATTAGGTTCAGCTTCAAAATTCATGCGATACACATGATTTAGCTTCAAATCAATGCGAAGTAGAAGGCCTGGCTTCAAAACCATGCGGCACAAATAATTTAGTTTCAGATACTTGTGATATAAGTGATATTGCATCAAATGCGGGGGAAACAAACGAGTTAGCTTCATATACAAGCGAAACACATGATTTAGCTGCAAATCAGTGCGATGTAGAAGGTTTACCTTCAAATCCATGCGAAACAAATGATTTAGCATCAGATATTTGCGATATAAGTGATATATCTTCAAATGCATCGAAAATAAACGAGTTAGCCTGAAAATCATGCAAAACACATGATTAAGCCTCAAATTAATGCTGTGTGGAAAGTTTAGCTTCAAGTCCATGCTAAACAAATGATTTAGCTTCAAACACTTGGGATATAAGTGGCAGAGCTTCAATTGCAGACGAAACAAACGGGTTAACTTCAAATCCATGCGAAACACATGATTTAGCTGCAAATCAATGCGATGTAGAAGGTGTAGCTTCAAATCCATACGAAACAAACGAGTCAGCTTCAAATCAATGCGATGTAGAAGGTTTAGCTTCAAATCCATGCGAAACCAATGATTTTGCCTCAGATACTTGCGATATAAGTGGCAGAGCTTCAAATGCAGACGAAACAAACGAGATAGCTTCTAAACCATGCGAAACACACGATTTCGCTTCAAATTCGTGCGAAATAGCGGTTTTAAACAAACGATTTAGCTTCAAATTCATGCCAAATGAACAGTTAAGCTTCAAATTAATTCGAATTACACGATCTAGCTTTAAATCCACGCGAAACAAACGATTTAGCTTCAAATTCATGCGATATGAACAATTTAACTTCAGATTCATGTGAAATACACGAATTAGCTGCAAATTCAGACGAGACAAACGATTTAACTTCAATATCATGCGACATACACGATTTCGCTCTAAATTCTTGCGAAATAGCGGTTTTAAACAAACGATTTAGCTTCACATTTATGCGAAATGATCAATTTAGCTTCAGATTCATGCGAAATACACGAATCAGCTTCAAATTCACGCGAAACAAACGATTTAGCTTCAATATCAAGCGAAACACACGATTTCGCTTCAAATTCGTGCGAAATAACGATTTTAAATAATCGATTTTGTTTCAAATTCATGCGAAATGAACAATTTAACTTCAGATTCATACGAAATACACGAATTAGCTTTAAATCAACGCGAAACATACGATTTAGCTCCAATATCATGCGAAACAGACGATTTCGCTTCAAATTCGTGCGAAATAGCGGTTTTAAACAAACGATTTAGCTTCAAATTTATGCGAAATGATCAATTTAGCTTCAGATTCATGCGAAATACACGAATCAGCTTCAAATTCACGCGAAGCATACGATTTAGCTTCAATAACATGCGAAACACAAGATTTCGATTGAAATTCGTGCGAAATAGCGATATTAAACAAACGATTTAGCTTCAAATTTATGCGAAATGAACAATTTAGCTTCAGATTCATGCGAAATACACGAATCAGCTTCAAATTCACGCGAAACATACGATTTAGGTTCAATATCATGCGATATACACGATTTCGATTCAAATTCGTGCGAAATAACGATTTTAAATAATCGATTTTGCTTCAAATTCATGCGAAATGGACAATTTAGCTTCAGATTCATGTGAAATACACGAATCAGCTGCAAATTCAGACGAAACAAACGATCTTACTTCAATATCATGCGATATACACGATCTCGATTCAAATTCGTGCGAAATAGCGATTTTAAACAACCGATTTAGATTCAAATTCATGCCAAATGAACAGTTTAACTTCAAATTAATTCGAATTACACGATCTAGATTTAAATCCAAGCGACACAAACGATTTAACTTCAAATTCATGCGATATGAACAATTTAACTTCAGATTCATGTGAAATACACGAATTATCTGCAAATTCAGACGAAACAAACGAATTTACTTCAATATCATGCGATATACACGATCTCGATTCAAATTCGTGCGAAATAGCGATTTTAAACAAACTATTTAGCTTCAAATTCATGCGAAATGAACAATTTAGCTTCAGATTCATGCGAAATACACGAATTAGCTTTAAATCATCGCGAAACATACGATTTAGCTTCAAATTCATGCGATATGAACGATTTAACTTCAGATTCATGTGAAATACACGAATTTGCTGCAAATTCAGACGAAACAAACGATCTTACTTCAATATCATGCGATATACACGATCTCGATTCAAATTCGTGCGAAATAGCGATTTTAAACAAACGATTTAGCTTCAATATCATGCGAAACACATGATTTCGCTTCAAATTCGTGCGAAATAACGATTTAAAATAATCGATTTTGCTTCAAATATATGCGAAATGAACAATTTAGCTTCAGATTCATGTGAAATACACGAATTAGCTGCAAATTCAGACGAAACAAATGACTTAACTTCAATATCATTCAATAAACGCGATTTCGTTTTAAATTCTTGCGAAATAGCGATTTTAAACACACGGTTTAGCTTCGAATTCATGCGAAAGGAACAATTTAGCTTCAGATTCATGCGAAATACACGAATTAGCTTTAAATCAACGCGAAACATACGATTTAGCCCCAATATCATGCGAAACACACGATGTCGCTTCAAATACGTGCGAAATAGCGATTTTAATCATACGATTTAGCTTCACATTCATGCGATATGAACAATTTAGCTTCAGATTTGTGCGAAATACACGAATTAGATTCAAATTCACACGAAACAACCGATTTAATTTCAATATCACGCGAAACACACGATTTCGCTTCAAATTCGTGCGAAATACCGATTTTAAACAAACTATTTAGCTTCAAATTCATGCGAAATGAACAATTTAGCTTCAGATTCATGCGAAATACTCGAATTGGCTTTAACTCAACGCGAAACATACGATTTAGCTTCAATATCATGCGAAACACACGATTTCGATTGAAATTCGTGCAAAATAGCGATTTTAAACAAACGATTTAGCTTCAAATTCATGCCAAATGAACAGTTTAGCTTCAAATTAATTCGAATTACACGATCTAGATTTAAATCCACGCGAAACATACGATTTAGCCCCAATATCATGCGAAACACACGGTGTCGCTTCAAATTCGTGCGAAATAGCGATTTTAATCATACGATTTAGCTTCAAATTCATGCGATATGAACAATTTATCTTCAGATTTGTTCGAAATACACGAATTAGCTGCAAATTCACACGAAACAAACGATTTAATTTCAATATCACGCGAAACACACGATTTCGCTTCAAATTCGTGCGAAATACCGATTTTAAACAAACTATTTAGCTTCAACTTCATGCGAAATGAACAATTTAGCTTCAGATTCATGCGAAATACACGAATTAGCTTCAAATTCACGCGAAACAAATGATTTAGATTCAGATACTTGCGATATTAGTGATATAGCTTCGAATGCGGACGAAACAAACGAGCAAGTTTCAAATCCATGCTAAAACTTCAAATGCATGCGAAACACATGGTTTCGCTTCAAATTCATGCAACGCACGTGATTTGGATTCAAATTTATGCGAAACAAATTATTTAGCTTCAAATACAGGCGAAACAAACGAGTTAGCTTCAAATCCATGCGAAACTCATGATTAAGCTTTAAATCTATGTGAAGTAGAATGCTTAACTTCAAATCCAAGCGAAAAACATGATTTAGGTTCAAATCAATTCGAAGTATAAAGCTTAGATTCAAATCCATGCGAAACGAAAGATTTAGCTTCAAATACTTGCGAATATATGTAAAATAGCTTCAAATGCAGGCGAAACAAACGAGTTAGGCTCAAATCCATGCAAAATGCCTGATTTAGCTTCAAATCAATTCAAAGTAGAAGGCTTAGCTAGAAATCCAAGCGAAACAGACGATGTAGCTTCACATCAAGGCGAAGTAGAAGTATAGCTTCATATCCACGAGAAACAATTGGTTTAGCCTCAAATATTTGTGATACACATGATTTAGCCTCAACTGCATGCGAAACAAACGGGGTAGCTTCAAATCCAAGCGAAACACATGATTTAGCTTCAAATTAATGCGAAGTGGAAGGCTTAGCTTCCAATCCAAACGAAACACATGATTTAGCTTCAAATCAATGCGAAGTAGAAGGCTTGGCTTCAAATCAGTTCGAAACAAATTGCTTAGCTTCAAATACTTGTGATATACGTGATTTGGCTTGAACTGCATTCGTAATAAACGAGTTAGATTCAAATCCAAGCAAAACACATGATTTAGCTTCAAATCAATGCGAAGTAGAAGGCTTAGCTTCAAATCCATGCGAAACACATGATTTAGCTGCGAATCAATGCGATGTAGAAGGTTTAGCTTCAAATCCAAGCGACACACATGATTTAGCTTCAAATCAATGCGATGTAGAAGGTTTAGCTTCAATTCCATGCGACACAAATTATTTAGCTTCAAATCAATGCGATGTAGAAGATTTAGCTTCAAATCCATGCGAAACACATGATTTAGCTTTAGATCTTTGCGATGTAGCAGGTTTAGCTTCAAATCCATGCGAAACACATGATTTAGCTTCAAATCAACTCGAAGTACAAGGCTTAGATTCAAATCCATGCGAAACAAATGGTTTAGCTACATATACTTGTGATATACGTAATTTAGATTTAGCTGCAAATGAATGCGATGTAGAAGATTTAGTTTCAAATCCTTGGGAAACAAATGATTTAGCTTCAGATGCTTGCGATATAAGTGATAAAGCTTCAAAAGCAGGGGAAACAAACGAGTTAGCTTCAAATCCATGCAAAACACATGATTAAGCTTCAAATCAATGCGATGTAGAAGGTTTATCTTCAAATACATGCGACACAAATGATTTAGCATCAGATACATGCGCTATAAGTGATATAACTTCAAATGAATGCGAAACAAACGAGATAGCTTCAAATCCATGCGAGACACATCATTTAGCTTCAAATCAATGCGATGTAGAAGGTTTAGCTTACAATCCATGCAAAACACGTGATTTAACTTCCAATTAATGCGAAGTAGAAAGCTTAGCTTCAAATCCATGCGAATCAAATGGTTTAGCTTCAAATACTTGTGATATACGTTATTTAGATTGAACTGCATGCGCAACGAACGAGTTAGCTTCTAATCCATGAGATACACATGATTTAGCTTCAAACCAATGCGATGTAGAAGGTTTAGCTTCAAATCCATGCGATACACAAGATTTAGCTTCAAATCAATGCGATGTAGTAGGTTCAGCTTCAAATCCATGCGACACATATGATTTAGCTTCAAATACTTGCGATATAAGTGATATAGCTTCAAAAGCTGGAGGAACAAGCGATGTAGCTTCAATTCCATGCGAAACAAATGATTTAGCTTCAAATCAATGCGGAGTAGAAGGCTTAGCTTCAAATTCATGGGAAACAATTGGTTTAGCTACAAATACTTGTGATATAAAATTATTTAGCTACAACTGCATGCGAAACAAACGAGTTAGCATCAAATCCATGCGAAACACATGATTAAGCTTCAAATCAATGCGATGTAGATGGTTTTCTTCAAATCCATGCGATACACAAGATTTAGCTTCAAATCAATGCGATGTAGTAGGTTCAGCTTCAAATCCATGCGATATAAGTGATATAGCTTCAAATGCAGGAGGAACAAACGAGGTAGCTTCAATTCCATGCGAAACAAATGATTTGGCTTCAAATCAATGCGATGTAGAAGGTTTAGCTTCAAATCAATAAGAGGTAGAAGGTTGTGCTTCAAATCAGTGCGATGTAGAAGGTTTAGCTTCAAATCCATACGAAACACATGAGTTAGCTTCAAATCAATTCGAAGGACAAGGCTTAGATTCAAATCCATGCGAAACAAATGATTTAGCTTCAAATCAATGCGAAGTAGAAGGCATAGCTTCAAATCCATGCGAAACAAATAGTTTAGCTACAAATACTTGTGATATACATTATGTAGCTACAACTGCATGCGAAACAAACGAGTTAGCTTCAAATCCATGCAAAACACGTGATTTAACTTCCAATTAATGCGAAGTAGAAAGCTTAGCTTCAAATCCATGCGAATCAAATGGTTTAGCTTCAAATACTTGTGATATACGTTATTTAGATTGAACTGCATGCGCAACGAACGAGTTAGCTTCAAATCCATGAGATACACATGATTTAGCTTCAAACCAATGCGATGTAGAAGGATTAGCTTCAAATCCATGCGATACACAAGATTTAGCTTCAAATCAATGCGATGTAGTAGGTTCAGCTTCAAATCCATGCGATATAAGTGATATAGCTTCAAATGCAGGAGGAACAAACGAGGTAGCTTCAATTCCATGCGAAACAAATGATTTGGCTTCAAATCAATGCGATGTAGAAGGTTTAGCTTCAAATCAATAAGAGGTAGAAGGTTGTGCTTCAAATCAATGCGATGTAGAAGGTTTAGCTTCAAATCCATACGAAACACATGAGTTAGCTTCAAATCAATTCGAAGGACAAGGCTTAGATTCAAATCCATGCGAAACAAATGATTTAGCTTCAAATCAATGCGAAGTAGAAGGCATAGCTTCAAATCCATGCGAAACAAATAGTTTAGCTACAAATACTTGTGATATACATTATGTAGCTACAACTGCATGCGAAACAAACGAGTTAGCTTCAAATCCATGCAAAACACGTGATTTAACTTCCAATTAATGCGAAGTAGAAAGCTTAGCTTCAAATCCATGCGAATCAAATGGTTTAGCTTCAAATACTTGTGATATACGTTATTTAGATTGAACTGCATGCGCAACGAACGAGTTAGCTTCAAATCCATGAGATACACATGATTTAGCTTCAAACCAATGCGATGTAGAAGGATTAGCTTCAAATCCATGCGATACACAAGATTTAGCTTCAAATCAATGCGATGTAGTAGGTTCAGCTTCAAATCCATGCGACACATATGATTTAGCTTCAAATACTTGCGATATAAGTGATATAGCTTCAAAAGCTGGGGGAACAAGCGATGTAGCTTCAATTCCATGCGAAACAAATGATTTAGCTTCAAATCAATGCGGAGTAGAAGGCTTAGCTTCAAATTCTTGGGAAACAATTGGTTTAGCTACAAATACTTGTGATATACATTATTTAGCTACAACTGCATGCGATACAAACGAGTTAGCATCAAATCCATGCGAAACACATGATTAAGCTTCAAATCAATGCGATGTAGATGGTTTTCTTCAAATCCATGCGATACACAAGATTTAGCTTCAAATCAATGCGATGTAGTAGGTTCAGCTTCAAATCCATGCGATATAAGTGATATAGCTTCAAATGCAGGATGAACAAACGAGGTAGCTTCAATTCCATGCGAAACAAATGATTTAGCTTCAAATCAATGCGATGTAGAAGGTTTAGCTTCAAATCAATAAGAGGTAGAAGGTTTAGCTTCAAATCAATAGAATGTAGAAGGTTTAGCTACAAATCAATGCGATGTAGAAGGTTTAGCTTCAAATCCATACTAAACACATGATTTAGCTTCAAATCAATTCGAAGGACAAGGCTTAGATTCAAATCCATGCGAAACAAATGATTTAGATTCAAATCAATGCGAAGTAGAAGGCATAGCTTCAAATCCATGCGAAGCAAATGGTTTAACTACATATACTTGTGATATACATTATGTAGCTACAACTGCATGCGAAACAAACGAGTTAGCTTCAAATCCATGCGAAACACATGATTTAGCTTCAAATCAATGCGATGTAGAAGGTTTAGCTTACAATCCATGCAAAACACATGATTTAACTTCCAATTAGTGCGAAGTAGAAAGCTTAGCTTCAAATCCATGCGAATCAAATGGTTTAGCTTCAAATACTTGTGATATACGTTATTTAGATTGAACTGCATGCGCAACGAACGAGTTAGCTTCAAATCCATGAGATACACATGATTTAGCTTCAAATCAATGCGATTTAGAAGGTTTAGCTTACAATCCATGCAAAACACGTGATTTAACTTCCAATTAATGCGAAGTAGAAAGCTTAGCTTCAAATCCATGCGAATCAAATGGTTTAGCTTCAAATACTTGTGATGTACGTTATTTAGATTGAACTGCATGCGCAACGAACGAGTTAGCTTCTAATCCATGAGATACACATGATTTAGCTTCAAACCAATGCGATGTAGAAGGTTTAGCTTCAAATCCATGCGATACACAAGATTTAGCTTCAAATCAATGCGATGTAGTAGGTTCAGCTTCAAATCCATGCGACACATATGATTTAGCTTCAAATACTTGCGATATAAGTGATATAGCTTCAAAAGCTGGAGGAACAAGCGATGTAGCTTCAATTCCGTGCGAAACAAATGATTTAGCTTCAAATCAATGCGGAGTAGAAGGCTTAGCTTCAAATTCATGGGAAACAATTGGTTTAGCTACAAATACTTGTGATATACATTATTTAGCTACAACTGCATGCGAAACAAACGAGTTAGCATCAAATCCATGCGAAACACATGATTAAGCTTCAAATCAATGCGATGTAGATGGTTTTCTTCAAATCCATGCGATACACAAGATTTAGCTTCAAATCAATGCGATGTAGAAGGTTCAGCTTCAAATCCATGCGATATAAGAGATATAGCTTCAAATGCAGGAGGAACAAACGAGGTAGCTTCAATTCCATGCGAAACAAATGATTTGGCTTCAAATCAATGCGATGTAGAAGGTTTAGCTTCAAATCAATAAGAGGTAGAAGGTTTAGCTTCAAATCAATGCGATGTAGAAGGTTTAGCTTCAAATCCATACGAAACACATGAGTTAGCTTCAAATCAATTCGAAGGACAAGGCTTAGATTCAAATCCATGCGAAACAAATGATTTAGCTTCAAATCAATGCGAAGTAGAAGGCATAGCTTCAAATCCATGCGAAACAAATAGTTTAGCTACAAATACTTGTGATATACATTATGTAGCTACAACTGCATGCGAAACAAACGAGTTAGCTTCAAATCCATGCGAAACACATGATTTAGCTTCAAATCAATGCGATGTAGAAGGTTTAGCTTCAAATCCATGCGATACACATGATTTAGCTTCAAATAAATTCGAAGGACAAGGCTTAGACTCAAATCCATGCGAAACAAATGATTTAGCTTCAAATGAATGCGAAGTAGAAGGCTTAGATTCAAATCTATGCGAAACACATGATTAAGCTTCAAATCAATGCGATGTAGATGGTTTTCTTGAAATTCATGCAATACACAAGATTTAGCTTCAAATCAATGCGATGTAGTAGGTTCAGCTTCAAATCCATGCGATATAAGTGATATAGCTTCAAATGCAGGAGGAACAAACGAGGTAGCTTCAATTCCATGCGAATCAAATGATTTAGCTTCAAATCAATGCGAATCAAATGGTTTAGCTTCAAATACTTGTGATATACGTTATTTAGATTGAACTGCATGCGCAACGAACGAGTTAGCTTCAAATCCATGCGAAACACATGATTAAGCTTCAAATCAATGCGATGTAGATGGTTTTCTTCAAATCCATGCGATACACAAGATTTAGCTTCAAATCAATGCGATGTAGTAGGTTCAGCTTCAAATCCATGCGATATAAGTGATATAGCTTCAAATGCAGGAGGAACAAACGAGGTAGCTTCAATTCCATGCGAAACAAATGATTTAGCTTCAAATCAATGCGATGTAGAAGGTTTTGCTTCAAATCAATAAGAGGTAGAAGGTTTAGCTTCAAATCAATAGAATGTAGAAGGTTTAGCTACAAATCAATGCGATGTAGAAGGTTTAGCTTCAAATCCATACGAAACACATGATTTAGCTTCAAATCAATTCGAAGGACAAGGCTTAGATTCAAATCCATGCGAAACAAATGATTTAGCTTCAAATCAATGCGAAGTAGAAGGCTTAGCTTCAAATTCATGGGAAACAATTGGTTTAGCTACAAATACTTGTGATATACATTATTTAGCTACAACTGCATGCGAAACAAACGAGTTAGCATCAAATCCATGCGAAACACATGATTAAGCTTCAAATCAATGCGATGTAGATGGTTTTCTTCAAATCCATGCGATACACAAGATTTAGCTTCAAATCAATGCGATGTAGTAGGTTCAGCTTCAAATCCATGCGATATAAGTGATATAGCTTCAAATGCAGGAGGAACAAACGAGGTAGCTTCAATTCCATGCGAAACAAATGATTTAGCTTCAAATCAATGCGATGTAGAAGGTTTAGCTTCAAATCAATAAGAGGTAGAAGGTTTAGCTTCAAATCAATAGAATGTAGAAGGTTTAGCTACAAATCAATGCGATGTAGAAGGTTTAGCTTCAAATCCATACGAAACACATGATTTAGCTTCAAATCAATTCGAAGGACAAGGCTTAGATTCAAATCCATGCGAAACAAATGATTTAGCTTCAAATCAATGCGAAGTAGAAGGCATAGCTTCAAATCCGTGCGAAACAAATGGTTTAGCTACAAATACTTGTGATATACATTATGTAGCTACAACTGCATGCGAAACAAACGAGTTAGCTTCAAATCCATGCGAAACACATGATTTAGCTTCAAATAAATTCGAAGGACAAGGCTTAGACTCAAATCCATGCGAAACAAATGATTTAGCTTCAAATGAATGCGAAGTAGAAGGCTTAGATTCAAATCTATGCGAAACACATGATTAAGCTTCAAATCAATGCGATGTAGATGGTTTTCTTGAAATTCATGCAATACACAAGATTTAGCTTCAAATCAATGCGATGTAGTAGGTTCAGCTTCAAATCCATGCGATATAAGTGATATAGCTTCAAATGCAGGAGGAACAAACGAGGTAGCTTCAATTCCATGCGAATCAAATGATTTAACTTCAAATCAATGCGAATCAAATGGTTTAGCTTCAAATACTTGTGATATACGTTATTTAGATTGAACTGCATGCGCAACGAACGAGTTAGCTTCAAATCCATGAGATACACATGATTTAGCTTCAAATCAATGCGATGTAGAAGGTTTAGCTTACAATCCATGCAAAACACGTGATTTAACTTCCAATTAATGCGAAGTAGAAAGCTTAGCAGCAAATCCATGCGAAACACATGATTTAGCTTCAAATCAATGCGATGTAGAAGGTTTAACCTCCAATGCATGCAAATCACGTGATTTAACTTCCAATTAATGCGAAGTAGAAAGCTTAGTTTCAAATCCATGCGAATCAAATGGTTTAGCTTCAAATACTTGTGATATACGTTATTTAGATTGAACTGCATGCGCAACGAACGAGTTAGCTTCAAATGCATGAGATACACATGATTTAGCTTCAAACCAATGCGATGTAGAAGGATTAGCTTCAAATCCATGCGATACACAAGATTTAGCTTCAAATCAATGCGATGTAGTAGGTTCAGCTTCAAATCCATGCGACACATATGATTTAGCTTCAAATACTTGCGATATAAGTGATATAGCTTCAAAAGCTGGAGGAACAAGCGATGTAGCTTCAATTCCATGCGAAACAAATGATTTAGCTTCAAATCAATGCGGAGTAGAAGGCTTAGCTTCAAATTCATGGGAAACAATTGGTTTAGCTACAAATACTTGTGATATACATTATTTAGCTACAACTGCATGCGAAACAAACGAGTTAGCATCAAATCCATGCGAAACACATGATTAAGCTTCAAATCAATGCGATGTAGATGGTTTTCTTCAAATCCATGCGATACACAAGATTTAGCTTCAAATCAATGCGATGTAGTAGGTTCAGCTTCAAATCCATGCGATATAAGTGATATAGCTTCAAATGCAGGAGGAACAAACGAGGTAGCTTCAATTCCATGCGAAACAAATGATTTGGCTTCAAATCAATGCGATGTAGAAGGTTTAGCTTCAAATCAATAAGAGGTAGAAGGTTGAGCTTCAAATCAATGCGATGTAGAAGGTTTAGCTTCAAATCCATACGAAACACATGAGTTAGCTTCAAATCAATTCGAAGGACAAGGCTTAGATTCAAATCCATGCGAAACAAATGATTTAGCTTCAAATCAATGCGAAGTAGAAGGCATAGCTTCAAATCCATGCGAAACAAATAGTTTAGCTACAAATACTTGTGATATACATTATGTAGCTACAACTGCATGCGAAACAAACGAGTTAGCTTCAAATCCATGCGAAACACATGATTTAGCTTCAAATCAATGCGATGTAGAAGGTTTAGCTTCAAATCCATGCGATACACATGATTTAGCTTCAAATAAATTCGAAGGACAAGGCTTAGACTCAAATCCATGCGAAACAAATGATTTAGCTTCAAATGAATGCGAAGTAGAAGGCTTAGATTCAAATCTATGCGATACACATGATTAAGCTTCAAATCAATGCGATGTAGATGGTTTTCTTGAAATTCATGCAATACACAAGATTTAGCTTCAAATCAATGCGATGTAGTAGGTTCAGCTTCAAATCCATGCGATATAAGTGATATAGCTTCAAATGCAGGAGGAACAAACGAGGTAGCTTCAATTCCATGCGAATCAAATGATTTAGCTTCAAATCAATGCGAATCAAATGGTTTAGCTTCAAATACTTGTGATATACGTTATTTAGATTGAACTGCATGCGCAACGAACGAGTTAGCTTCAAATCCATGCGAAACACATGATTAAGCTTCAAATCAATGCGATGTAGATGGTTTTCTTCAAATCCATGCGATACACAAGATTTAGCTTCAAATCAATGCGATGTAGTAGGTTCAGCTTCAAATCCATGCGATATAAGTGATATAGCTTCAAATGCAGGAGGAACAAACGAGGTAGCTTCAATTCCATGCGAAACAAATGATTTAGCTTCAAATCAATGCGATGTAGAAGGTTTTGCTTCAAATCAATAAGAGGTAGAAGGTTTAGCTTCAAATCAATAGAATGTAGAAGGTTTAGCTACAAATCAATGCGATGTAGAAGGTTTAGCTTCAAATCCATACGAAACACATGATTTAGCTTCAAATCAATTCGAAGGACAAGGCTTAGATTCAAATCCATGCGAAACAAATGATTTAGCTTCAAATCAATGCGAAGTAGAAGGCTTAGCTTCAAATTCATGGGAAACAATTGGTTTAGCTACAAATACTTGTGATATACATTATTTAGCTACAACTGCATGCGAAACAAACGAGTTAGCATCAAATCCATGCGAAACACATGATTAAGCTTCAAATCAATGCGATGTAGATGGTTTTCTTCAAATCCATGCGATACACAAGATTTAGCTTCAAATCAATGCGATGTAGTAGGTTCAGCTTCAAATCCATGCGATATAAGTGATATAGCTTCAAATGCAGGAGGAACAAACGAGGTAGCTTCAATTCCATGCGAAACAAATGATTTAGCTTCAAATCAATGCGATGTAGAAGGTTTAGCTTCAAATCAATAAGAGGTAGAAGGTTTAGCTTCAAATCAATAGAATGTAGAAGGTTTAGCTACAAATCAATGCGATGTAGAAGGTTTAGCTTCAAATCCATACGAAACACATGATTTAGCTTCAAATCAATTCGAAGGACAAGGCTTAGATTCAAATCCATGCGAAACAAATGATTTAGCTTCAAATCAATGCGAAGTAGAAGGCATAGCTTCAAATCCGTGCGAAACAAATGGTTTAGCTACAAATACTTGTGATATACATTATGTAGCTACAACTGCATGCGAAACAAACGAGTTAGCTTCAAATCCATGCGAAACACATGATTTAGCTTCAAATAAATTCGAAGGACAAGGCTTAGACTCAAATCCATGCGAAACAAATGATTTAGCTTCAAATGAATGCGAAGTAGAAGGCTTAGATTCAAATCTATGCGAAACACATGATTAAGCTTCAAATCAATGCGATGTAGATGGTTTTCTTGAAATTCATGCAATACACAAGATTTAGCTTCAAATCAATGCGATGTAGTAGGTTCAGCTTCAAATCCATGCGATATAAGTGATATAGCTTCAAATGCAGGAGGAACAAACGAGGTAGCTTCAATTCCATGCGAATCAAATGATTTAACTTCAAATCAATGCGAATCAAATGGTTTAGCTTCAAATACTTGTGATATACGTTATTTAGATTGAACTGCATGCGCAACGAACGAGTTAGCTTCAAATCCATGAGATACACATGATTTAGCTTCAAATCAATGCGATGTAGAAGGTTTAGCTTACAATCCATGCAAAACACGTGATTTAACTTCCAATTAATGCGAAGTAGAAAGCTTAGCAGCAAATCCATGCGAAACACATGATTTAGCTTCAAATCAATGCGATGTAGAAGGTTTAACCTCCAATGCATGCAAATCACGTGATTTAACTTCCAATTAATGCGAAGTAGAAAGCTTAGTTTCAAATCCATGCGAATCAAATGGTTTAGCTTCAAATACTTGTGATATACGTTATTTAGATTGAACTGCATGCGCAACGAACGAGTTAGCTTCAAATGCATGAGATACACATGATTTAGCTTCAAACCAATGCGATGTAGAAGGATTAGCTTCAAATCCATGCGATACACAAGATTTAGCTTCAAATCAATGCGATGTAGTAGGTTCAGCTTCAAATCCATGCGACACATATGATTTAGCTTCAAATACTTGCGATATAAGTGATATAGCTTCAAAAGCTGGAGGAACAAGCGATGTAGCTTCAATTCCATGCGAAACAAATGATTTAGCTTCAAATCAATGCGGAGTAGAAGGCTTAGCTTCAAATTCATGGGAAACAATTGGTTTAGCTACAAATACTTGTGATATACATTATTTAGCTACAACTGCATGCGAAACAAACGAGTTAGCATCAAATCCATGCGAAACACATGATTAAGCTTCAAATCAATGCGATGTAGATGGTTTTCTTCAAATCCATGCGATACACAAGATTTAGCTTCAAATCAATGCGATGTAGTAGGTTCAGCTTCAAATCCATGCGATATAAGTGATATAGCTTCAAATGCAGGAGGAACAAACGAGGTAGCTTCAATTCCATGCGAAACAAATGATTTGGCTTCAAATCAATGCGATGTAGAAGGTTTAGCTTCAAATCAATAAGAGGTAGAAGGTTGAGCTTCAAATCAATGCGATGTAGAAGGTTTAGCTTCAAATCCATACGAAACACATGAGTTAGCTTCAAATCAATTCGAAGGACAAGGCTTAGATTCAAATCCATGCGAAACAAATGATTTAGCTTCAAATCAATGCGAAGTAGAAGGCATAGCTTCAAATCCATGCGAAACAAATAGTTTAGCTACAAATACTTGTGATATACATTATGTAGCTACAACTGCATGCGAAACAAACGAGTTAGCTTCAAATCCATGCAAAACACGTGATTTAACTTCCAATTAATGCGAAGTAGAAAGCTTAGCTTCAAATCCATGCGAATCAAATGGTTTAGCTTCAAATACTTGTGATATACGTTATTTAGATTGAACTGCATGCGCAACGAACGAGTTAGCTTCAAATCCATGAGATACACATGATTTAGCTTCAAACCAATGCGATGTAGAAGGATTAGCTTCAAATCCATGCGATACACAAGATTTAGCTTCAAATCAATGCGATGTAGTAGGTTCAGCTTCAAATCCATGCGACACATATGATTTAGCTTCAAATACTTGCGATATAAGTGATATAGCTTCAAAAGCTGGGGGAACAAGCGATGTAGCTTCAATTCCATGCGAAACAAATGATTTAGCTTCAAATCAATGCGGAGTAGAAGGCTTAGCTTCAAATCAATAAGAGGTAGAAGGTTTAGCTTCAAATCAATAGAATGTAGAAGGTTTAGCTACAAATCAATGCGATGTAGAAGGTTTAGCTTCAAATCCATACTAAACACATGATTTAGCTTCAAATCAATTCGAAGGACAAGGCTTAGATTCAAATCCATGCGAAACAAATGATTTAGATTCAAATCAATGCGAAGTAGAAGGCATAGCTTCAAATCCATGCGAAGCAAATGGTTTAACTACATATACTTGTGATATACATTATGTAGCTACAACTGCATGCGAAACAAACGAGTTAGCTTCAAATCCATGCGAAACACATGATTTAGCTTCAAATCAATGCGATGTAGAAGGTTTAGCTTACAATCCATGCAAAACACATGATTTAACTTCCAATTAATGCGAAGTAGAAAGCTTAGCTTCAAATCCATGCGAATCAAATGGTTTAGCTTCAAATACTTGTGATATACGTTATTTAGATTGAACTGCATGCGCAACGAACGAGTTAGCTTCAAATCCATGAGATACACATGATTTAGCTTCAAATCAATGCGATTTAGAAGGTTTAGCTTACAATCCATGCAAAACACGTGATTTAACTTCCAATTAATGCGAAGTAGAAAGCTTAGCTTCAAATCCATGCGAATCAAATGGTTTAGCTTCAAATACTTGTGATATACGTTATTTAGATTGAACTGCATGCGCAACGAACGAGTTAGCTTCTAATCCATGAGATACACATGATTTAGCTTCAAACCAATGCGATGTAGAAGGTTTAGCTTCAAATCCATGCGATACACAAGATTTAGCTTCAAATCAATGCGATGTAGTAGGTTCAGCTTCAAATCCATGCGACACATATGATTTAGCTTCAAATACTTGCGATATAAGTGATATAGCTTCAAAAGCTGGAGGAACAAGCGATGTAGCTTCAATTCCGTGCGAAACAAATGATTTAGCTTCAAATCAATGCGGAGTAGAAGGCTTAGCTTCAAATTCATGGGAAACAATTGGTTTAGCTACAAATACTTGTGATATACATTATTTAGCTACAACTGCATGCGAAACAAACGAGTTAGCATCAAATCCATGCGAAACACATGATTAAGCTTCAAATCAATGCGATGTAGATGGTTTTCTTCAAATCCATGCGATACACAAGATTTAGCTTCAAATCAATGCGATGTAGTAGGTTCAGCTTCAAATCCATGCGATATAAGAGATATAGCTTCAAATGCAGGAGGAACAAACGAGGTAGCTTCAATTCCATGCGAAACAAATGATTTGGCTTCAAATCAATGCGATGTAGAAGGTTTAGCTTCAAATCAATAAGAGGTAGAAGGTTTAGCTTCAAATCAATGCGATGTAGAAGGTTTAGCTTCAAATCCATACGAAACACATGAGTTAGCTTCAAATCAATTCGAAGGACAAGGCTTAGATTCAAATCCATGCGAAACAAATGATTTAGCTTCAAATCAATGCGAAGTAGAAGGCATAGCTTCAAATCCATGCGAAACAAATAGTTTAGCTACAAATACTTGTGATATACATTATGTAGCTACAACTGCATGCGAAACAAACGAGTTAGCTTCAAATCCATGCGAAACACATGATTTAGCTTCAAACCAATGCGATGTAGAAGGTTTAGCTTCAAATCCATGCGATACACATGATTTAGCTTCAAATAAATTCGAAGGACAAGGCTTAGACTCAAATCCATGCGAAACAAATGATTTAGCTTCAAATGAATGCGATGTAGAAGGCTTAGATTCAAATCTATGCGAAACACATGATTAAGCTTCAAATCAATGCGATGTAGATGGTTTTCTTGAAATTCATGCAATACACAAGATTTAGCTTCAAATCAATGCGATGTAGTAGGTTCAGCTTCAAATCCATGCGATATAAGTGATATAGCTTCAAATGCAGGAGGAACAAACGAGGTAGCTTCAATTCCATGCGAATCAAATGATTTAGCTTCAAATCAATGCGAATCAAATGGTTTAGCTTCAAATACTTGTGATATACGTTATTTAGATTGAACTGCATGCGCAACGAACGAGTTAGCTTCAAATCCATGCGAAACACATGATTAAGCTTCAAATCAATGCGATGTAGATGGTTTTCTTCAAATCCATGCGATACACAAGATTTAGCTTCAAATCAATGCGATGTAGTAGGTTCAGCTTCAAATCCATGCGATATAAGTGATATAGCTTCAAATGCAGGAGGAACAAACGAGGTAGCTTCAATTCCATGCGAAACAAATGATTTAGCTTCAAATCAATGCGATGTAGAAGGTTTTGCTTCAAATCAATAAGAGGTAGAAGGTTTAGCTTCAAATCAATAGAATGTAGAAGGTTTAGCTACAAATCAATGCGATGTAGAAGGTTTAGCTTCAAATCCATACGAAACACATGATTTAGCTTCAAATCAATTCGAAGGACAAGGCTTAGATTCAAATCCATGCGAAACAAATGATTTAGCTTCAAATCAATGCGAAGTAGAAGGCTTAGCTTCAAATTCATGGGAAACAATTGGTTTAGCTACAAATACTTGTGATATACATTATTTAGCTACAACTGCATGCGAAACAAACGAGTTAGCATCAAATCCATGCGAAACACATGATTAAGCTTCAAATCAATGCGATGTAGATGGTTTTCTTCAAATCCATGCGATACACAAGATTTAGCTTCAAATCAATGCGATGTAGTAGGTTCAGCTTCAAATCCATGCGATATAAGTGATATAGCTTCAAATGCAGGAGGAACAAACGAGGTAGCTTCAATTCCATGCGAAACAAATGATTTAGCTTCAAATCAATGCGATGTAGAAGGTTTAGCTTCAAATCAATAAGAGGTAGAAGGTTTAGCTTCAAATCAATAGAATGTAGAAGGTTTAGCTACAAATCAATGCGATGTAGAAGGTTTAGCTTCAAATCCATACGAAACACATGATTTAGCTTCAAATCAATTCGAAGGACAAGGCTTAGATTCAAATCCATGCGAAACAAATGATTTAGCTTCAAATCAATGCGAAGTAGAAGGCATAGCTTCAAATCCGTGCGAAACAAATGGTTTAGCTACAAATACTTGTGATATACATTATGTAGCTACAACTGCATGCGAAACAAACGAGTTAGCTTCAAATCCATGCGAAACACATGATTTAGCTTCAAATAAATTCGAAGGACAAGGCTTAGACTCAAATCCATGCGAAACAAATGATTTAGCTTCAAATGAATGCGAAGTAGAAGGCTTAGATTCAAATCTATGCGAAACACATGATTAAGCTTCAAATCAATGCGATGTAGATGGTTTTCTTGAAATTCATGCAATACACAAGATTTAGCTTCAAATCAATGCGATGTAGTAGGTTCAGCTTCAAATCCATGCGATATAAGTGATATAGCTTCAAATGCAGGAGGAACAAACGAGGTAGCTTCAATTCCATGCGAATCAAATGATTTAACTTCAAATCAATGCGAATCAAATGGTTTAGCTTCAAATACTTGTGATATACGTTATTTAGATTGAACTGCATGCGCAACGAACGAGTTAGCTTCAAATCCATGAGATACACATGATTTAGCTTCAAATCAATGCGATGTAGAAGGTTTAGCTTACAATCCATGCAAAACACGTGATTTAACTTCCAATTAATGCGAAGTAGAAAGCTTAGCAGCAAATCCATGCGAAACACATGATTTAGCTTCAAATCAATGCGATGTAGAAGGTTTAACCTCCAATGCATGCAAATCACGTGATTTAACTTCCAATTAATGCGAAGTAGAAAGCTTAGTTTCAAATCCATGCGAATCAAATGGTTTAGCTTCAAATACTTGTGATATACGTTATTTAGATTGAACTGCATGCGCAACGAACGAGTTAGCTTCAAATGCATGAGATACACATGATTTAGCTTCAAACCAATGCGATGTAGAAGGATTAGCTTCAAATCCATGCGATACACAAGATTTAGCTTCAAATCAATGCGATGTAGTAGGTTCAGCTTCAAATCCATGCGACACATATGATTTAGCTTCAAATACTTGCGATATAAGTGATATAGCTTCAAAAGCTGGGGGAACAAGCGATGTAGCTTCAATTCCATGCGAAACAAATGATTTAGCTTCAAATCAATGCGGAGTAGAAGGCTTAGCTTCAAATTCTTGGGAAACAATTGGTTTAGCTACAAATACTTGTGATATACATTATTTAGCTGCAACTGCATGCGAAACAAACGAGTTAGCATCAAATCCATGCGAAACACATGATTAAGCTTCAAATCAATGCGATGTAGATGGTTTTCTTCAAATCCATGCGATACACAAGATTTAGCTTCAAATCAATGCGATGTAGTAGGTTCAGCTTCAAATCCATGCGATATAAGTGATATAGCTTCAAATGCAGGAGGAACAAACGAGGTAGCTTCAATTCCATGCGAAACAAATGATTTAGCTTCAAATCAATGCGATGTAGAAGGTTTTGCTTCAAATCAATAAGAGGTAGAAGGTTTAGCTTCAAATCAATAGAATGTAGAAGGTTTAGCTACAAATCAATGCGATGTAGAAGGTTTAGCTTCAAATCCATACGAAACACATGATTTAGCTTCAAATCAATTCGAAGGACAAGGCTTAGATTCAAATCCATGCGAAACAAATGATTTAGCTTCAAATCAATGCGAAGTAGAAGGCTTAGCTTCAAATTCATGGGAAACAATTGGTTTAGCTACAAATACTTGTGATATACATTATTTAGCTACAACTGCATGCGAAACAAACGAGTTAGCATCAAATCCATGCGAAACACATGATTAAGCTTCAAATCAATGCGATGTAGATGGTTTTCTTCAAATCCATGCGATACACAAGATTTAGCTTCAAATCAATGCGATGTAGTAGGTTCAGCTTCAAATCCATGCGATATAAGTGATATAGCTTCAAATGCAGGAGGAACAAACGAGGTAGCTTCAATTCCATGCGAAACAAATGATTTAGCTTCAAATCAATGCGATGTAGAAGGTTTAGCTTCAAATCAATAAGAGGTAGAAGGTTTAGCTTCAAATCAATAGAATGTAGAAGGTTTAGCTACAAATCAATGCGATGTAGAAGGTTTAGCTTCAAATCCATACGAAACACATGATTTAGCTTCAAATCAATTCGAAGGACAAGGCTTAGATTCAAATCCATGCGAAACAAATGATTTAGCTTCAAATCAATGCGAAGTAGAAGGCTTAGCTTCAAATTCATGGGAAACAATTGGTTTAGCTACAAATACTTGTGATATACATTATTTAGCTACAACTGCATGCGAAACAAACGAGTTAGCATCAAATCCATGCGAAACACATGATTAAGCTTCAAATCAATGCGATGTAGATGGTTTTCTTCAAATCCATGCGATACACAAGATTTAGCTTTAAATCAATGCGATGTAGTAGGTTCAGCTTCAAATCCATGCGATATAAGTGATATAGCTTCAAATGCAGGAGGAACAAACGAGTTAGCTTCAATTCCATGCGAAACAAATGATTTAGCTTCAAATCAATGCGATGTAGAATGTTTAGCTTCAAATCAATAAGAGGTAGAAGGTTTAGCTTCAAATCAATAGAATGTAGAAGGTTTAGCTACAAATCAATGCGATGTAGAAGGTTTAGCTTCAAATCCATACGAAACACATGATTTAGCTTCAAATCAATTCGAAGGACAAGGCTTAGATTCAAATCCATGCGAAACAAATGATTTAGCTTCAAATCAATGCGAAGTAGAAGGCATAGCTTCAAATCCATGCGAAACAAATGGTTTAGCTACAAATACTTGTGATATACATTATGTAGCTACAACTGCATGCGAAACAAACGAGTTAGCTTCAAATCCATGCGAAACACGTGATTTAGCTTCAAATAAATTCGAAGGACAAGGCTTAGACTCAAATCCATGCGAAACAAATGATTTAGCTTCAACTGAATGCGAAGTAGAAGGCTTAGATTCAAATCTATGCGAAACACATGATTTAGCTTCAAATCAATGCGATGTAGAAGGTTTAGCTTACAATCCATGCAAAACACGTGATTTAACTTCCAATTCATGCGAAGTAGAAAGCTTAGCTTCAAATCCATGCGAATCAAATGGTTTAGCTTCAAATACTTGTGATATACGTTATTTAGATTGAACTGCATGCGCAACGAACGAGTTAGCTGCGAATCCATGAGATACACATGATTTAGCTTCAAACCAATGCGATGTAGAAGGATTAGCTTCAAATCCATGCGATACACAAGATTTAGCTTCAAATCAATGCGATGTAGTAGGTTCAGCTTCAAATCCATGCGACACATATGATTTAGCTTCAAATACTTGCGATATAAGTGATATAGCTTCAAAAGCTGGGGGAACAAGCGATGTAGCTTCAATTCCATGCAAAACAAATGATTTAGCTTCAAATCAATGCGGAGTAGAAGGCTTAGCTTCAAATTCTTGGGAAACAATTGGTTTAGCTACAAATACTTGTGATATACATTATTTAGCTACAACTGCATGCGAAACAAACGAGTTAGCATCAAATCCATGCGAAACACATGATTAAGCTTCAAATCAATGCGATGTAGATGGTTTTCTTCAAATCCATGCGATACACAAGTTTTAGCTTCAAATCAATGCGATGTAGTAGGTTCAGCTTCAAATCCATGCGATAAAAAAGATTTAGCTTCAACTCAATGCGATTTAGTAGGTTCAGCTTCAAATCCATGCGGCACATATGATTTAGCTTCAAATGCTTGCGATATAAGTGATATAGTTTCAAATGGAGGCGAAACGAACGAGTTAGCTTCAAATCCATGCAAAACACATGATTTTTGCTGCCAATCAATGCGATGTAGAAGGTTTAGCTTCAAATCCATGCGATACACTAGATTTAGCTTCAAATCAATGCGATGTAGAAGGTTCTGCTTCAAATCCATACGACACATATGATTTATCTTCAAATACTTGCGATATAAGTGATATAGCTTCAAAAGCTGGAGGAACATGCGAGGTAGCTTCAATTCCATGCGAAACAAATGATTTAGCTTCAAATCCATGCAAAACACATGATTTTTGCTGCCAATCAATGCGATGTAGAGGGTTTAGCTTCAAATCCATGCGATACACAAGATTTAGCTTCAAATCAATGCGATGTAGTGGGTTCAGCTTCAAATCAATGCGATGTAGTAGGTTCAGCTTCAAATCAATGCGATGTAGTAGGTTCAGCTTCAAATCCATGCGACACATATGTTTTAGCTTCAAATACTTGCGATATAAGTGATATAGCTTTAAATACTGTAGGAACAAACGAGGTAGCTTCAATTCCATGCGAGACACATGATTTAGCTTCAAATGAATGCGAAGTAGAAGGCTTAGCTTCAAATCCATGGAAAACAAATGGTTTAGCTACAAATACTTGTGATATACATTATTAAGCTACAACTGCATGCGAAACGAACGAGTTAGCTTCAAATCCATGCGAAACACATGATTTAGCTGCAAATCAATGTGATGTAGAAGGCTTAGCTTCAAATCCATGCGAAACAAATGATTTAGCTTCAAATGAATGCGAAGTAGAAGGCTTAGCTTCAAATCCATGCAAAACAAATGATTTAGCTACAAATACTTGTGATATACATTATTAAGCTACAACTGCATGCGAAACGAACGAGTTAGCTGCAAATCCATGCGAAACAAATGATTTAGCTTCATATGAATGCGAAGTAGAAGGCTTAGCTTCAAATCCATGCAAAACAAATGGTTTAGCTGCAAATACTTGTGATATACATTATTAAGCTACACCTGCATGCGAAACGAACGAGTTAGCTTCAAATCCATGCGAAACCCATGATTTAGCTGCAAATCAATGTGATGTAGAAGGTTTAGCTTCAAATCCATGCGATACACAAGATTTAGCTTCAAATCAATGCGATGTAGTAGGTTCAGCTTCAAATCCATGCGACACATATGTTTTAGCTTCAAATACTTGCGATATAAGTGATATAGATTTAAATACTGTAGGAACAAACGAGGTAGCTTCAAATCCATGCGAGACACATGATTTAGCTTCAAATCAATTCGATGTAGAAGGTTTAGCATCAAATCCATACGAAACACATGATTTAGCTTCAAATCAATTCGAAGGACAAGGCTTAGATTCAAATCCATGCGAAACAAATGATTTAGCTTCAAATGAATGCGAAGTAGAAGGCTTAGCTTCAAATCCATGCAAAACAAATGATTTAGCTACAAATACTTGTGATATACATTATTAAGCTACAACTGCATGCGAAACGAACGAGTTAGCTTCAAATCCATGCGAAACACATGATTTCGCTGCAAATCAATGTGATGTAGAAGGCTTAGCTTCAAATCCATGCGAAACAAATGATTTAGCTTCAAATGAATGCGAAGTAGAAGGCTTAGCTTCAAATCCATGCAAAACAAATGGTTTAGCTACAAATACTTGTGATATACATTATTAAGCTACAACTGCATGCGAAACGAACGAGTTAGCTTCAAATCCATGCGATTCACATGATTTAGCTTCAAACCAATGCGATGTAGAAGGTTTAGCTTCAAATCCATGCGATACACAAGATTTAGCTTCAAATCAATGCGATGTAGTAGGTTCAGCTTCAAATCCATGCGACACATATGTTTTAGCTTCAAATACTTGCGATATAAGTGATATAGATTTAAATACTGTAGGAACAAACGAGGTAGCTTCAAATCCATACGAGACACATGATTTAGCTTCAAATCAATTCGATGTAGAAGGTTTAGCATCAAATCCATACGAAACACATGATTTAGCTTCAAATCAATTCGAAGGACAAGGCTTAGATTCAAATCCATGCGAAACAAATGATTTAGCTTCAAATGAATGCGAAGTAGAAGGCTTAGCTTCAAATCCATGCAA
Source organism: Megalopta genalis (assembly GCF_051020955.1). NCBI lineage: Eukaryota > Metazoa > Arthropoda > Insecta > Hymenoptera > Halictidae > Megalopta > Megalopta genalis. The sequence goes on along the minus strand of NW_027477688.1, from coordinate 28,161 downwards.
AACAAATGATTTAGCTACAAATACTTGTGATATACATTATTAAGCTACAACTGCATGCGAAACGAACGAGTTAGCTTCAAATCCATGCGATTCACATGATTTAGCTTCAAACCAATGCGATGTAGAAGGTTTAGCTTCAAATCCATGCGATACACAAGATTTAGCTTCAAATCAATGCGATGTAGTAGGTTCAGCTTCAAATCCATGCGACACATATGTTTTAGCTTCAAATACTTGCGATATAAGTGATATAGATTTAAATACTGTAGGAACAACCGAGGTAGCTTCAAATCAATGCGAGACACATGATTTAGCTTCAAATCAATTCGATGTAGAAGGTTTAGCATCAAATCCATACGAAACACATGATTTAGCTTCAAATCAATTCGAAGGACAAGGCTTAGATTCAAATCCATGCGAAACAAATGATTTAGCTTCAAATGAATGCGAAGTAGAAGGCTTAGCTTCAAATCCATGCAAAACAAATGGTTTAGCTACAAATTCTTGTGATATACATTATTAAGCTACAACTGCATGCGAAACGAACGAGTTAGCTTCAAATCCATGCGAAACACATGATTTAGCTGCAAATCAATGCAATGAAGAAGGTTTAGCTTCAAATCCATGCGAAACAAATGATTTAGCTTCAAATGAATGCGAAGTAGAAGGCTTAGCTTCAAATCCATGCAAAACAAATGGTTTAGCTGCAAATACTTGTGATATACATTATTAAGCTACACCTGCATGCGAAACGAACGAGTTAGCTTCAAATCCATGCGAAACACATGATTTAGCTGCAAATCAATGCGATGTAGTAGGTTCAGCTTCAAATCCATGCGACACATATGTTTTAGCTTCAAATACTTGCGATATAAGTGATATAGCTTTAAATACTGTAGGAACAAACGAGGTAGCTTCAATTCCATGCGAGACACATGATTTAGCTTCAAATGAATGCGAAGTAGAAGGCTTAGCTTCAAATCCATGCAAAACAAATGGTTTAGCTACAAATACTTGTGATATACATTATTAAGCTACAACTGTATGCGAAACGAACGAGTTAGCTTCAAATCCATGCGAAACACATGATTTAGCTGCAAATCAATGTGATGTAGAAGGCTTAGCTTCAAATCCATGCGAAACAAATGATTTAGCTTCAAATGAATGCGAAGTAGAAGGCTTAGCTTCAAATCCATGCAAAACAAATGGTTTAGCTACAAATACTTGTGATATACATTATTAAGCTACAACTGCATGCGAAACGAACGAGTTAGCTTCGAATCCATGCGATTCACATGATTTAGCTTCAAACCAATGCGATGTAGAAGGTTTAGCTTCAAATCCATGCGATACACAAGATTTAGCTTCAAATCAATGCGATGTAGTAGGTTCAGCTTCAAATCCATGCGACACATATGTTTTAGCTTCAAATACTTGCGATATAAGTGATATAGATTTAAATACTGTAGGAACAAACGAGGTAGCTTCAAATCCATGCGAGACACATGATTTAGCTTCAAATCAATTCGATGTAGAAGGTTTAGCATCAAATCCATACGAAACACATGATTTAGCTTCAAATCAATTCGAAGGACAAGGCTTAGATTCAAATCCATGCGAAACAAATGATTTAGCTTCAAATGAATGCGAAGTAGAAGGCTTAGCTTCAAATCCATGCAAAACAAATGATTTAGCTACAAATACTTGTGATATACATTATGAAGCTACAACTGCATGCGAAACGAACGAGTTAGCTTCAAATCCATGCGAAACACATGATTTCGCTGCAAATCAATGTGATATAGAAGGCTTAGCTTCAAATCCATGCGAAACAAATGATTTAGCTTCAAATGAATGCGAAGTAGAAGGCTTAGCTTCAAATCCATGCAAAACAAATGGTTTAGCTACAAATACTTGTGATATACATTATTAAGATACAACTGCATGCAAAACGAACGAGTTAGCTTCAAATCTATGCGAAACACATGATTTAGCTGCAAATCAATGCGATGTAGTAGGTTCAGCTTCAAATCCATGCGACACATATGTTTTAGCTTCAAATACTTGCGATATAAGTGATATAGCTTTAAATACTGTAGGAACAAACGAGGTAGCTTCAATTCCATGCGAGACACATGATTTAGCTTCAAATGGATGCGAAGTAGAAGGCTTAGCTTCAATCCATGCAAAACAAATGGTTTAGCTACAAATTCTTGTGATATACATTATTAAGCTGCAACTGCATGCGAAACGAACGAGTTAGCTTCAAATCCATGCGAAACACATGATTTAGCTGCAAATCAATGCAATGAAGAAGGTTTAGCTTCAAATCCATGCGAAACAAATGATTTAGCTTCAAATGAATGCGAAGTAGAAGGCTTAGCTTCAAATCCATGCAAAACAAATGGTTTAGCTACAAATTCTTGTGATATACATTATTAAGCTACAACTGCATGCGAAACGAACGAGTTAGCTTCAAATCCATGCGAAACACATGATTTAGCTGCAAATCAATGCAATGAAGAAGGTTTAGCTTCAAATCCATGCGAAACAAATGATTTAGCTTCAAATGAATGCGAAGTAGAAGGCTTAGCTTCAAATCCATGCAAAACAAATGGTTTAGCTGCAAATACTTGTGATATACATTATTAAGCTACACCTGCATGCGAAACGAACGAGTTAGCTTCAAATCCATGCGAAACACATGATTTAGCTGCAAATCAATGCAATGAAGAAGGTTTAGCTTCAAATCCATGCGAAACAAATGATTTAGCTTCAAATGAATGCGAAGTAGAAGGCTTAGCTTCAAATCCATGCAAAACAAATGGTTTAGCTGCAAATACTTGTGATATACATTATTAAGCTACACCTGCATGCGAAACGAACGAGTTAGCTTCAAATCCATGCGAAACACATGATTTAGCTGCAAATCAATGCGATGTAGTAGGTTCAGCTTCAAATCCATGCGACACATATGTTTTAGCTTCAAATACTTGCGATATAAGTGATATAGCTTTAAATACTGTAGGAACAAACGAGGTAGCTTCAATTCCATGCGAGACACATGATTTAGCTTCAAATGAATGCGAAGTAGAAGGCTTAGCTTCAAATCCATGCAAAACAAATGGTTTAGCTACAAATACTTGTGATATACATTATTAAGCTACAACTGTATGCGAAACGAACGAGTTAGCTTCAAATCCATGCGAAACACATGATTTAGCTGCAAATCAATGTGATGTAGAAGGCTTAGCTTCAAATCCATGCGAAACAAATGATTTAGCTTCAAATGAATGCGAAGTAGAAGGCTTAGCTTCAAATCCATGCAAAACAAATGGTTTAGCTACAAATACTTGTGATATACATTATTAAGCTACAACTGCATGCGAAACGAACGAGTTAGCTTCGAATCCATGCGATTCACATGATTTAGCTTCAAACCAATGCGATGTAGAAGGTTTAGCTTCAAATCCATGCGAAACAAATGATTTAGCTTCAAATCAATGCGATGTAGTAGGTTCAGCTTCAAATCCATGCGACACATATGTTTTAGCTTCAAATACTTGCGATATAAGTGATATAGATTTAAATACTGTAGGAACAAACGAGGTAGCTTCAAATCCATGCGAGACACATGATTTAGCTTCAAATCAATTCGATGTAGAAGGTTTAGCATCAAATCCATACGAAACACATGATTTAGCTTCAAATCAATTCGAAGGACAAGGCTTAGATTCAAATCCATGCGAAACAAATGATTTAGCTTCAAATGAATGCGAAGTAGAAGGCTTAGCTTCAAATCCATGCAAAACAAATGATTTAGCTACAAATACTTGTGATATACATTATGAAGCTACAACTGCATGCGAAACGAACGAGTTAGATTCAAATCCATGCGAAACACATGATTTCGCTGCAAATCAATGTGATGTAGAAGGCTTAGCTTCAAATCCATGCGAAACAAATGATTTAGCTTCAAATGAATGCGAAGTAGAAGGCTTAGCTTCAAATCCATGCAAAACAAATGGTTTAGCTACAAATACTTGTGATATACATTATTAAGATACAACTGCATGCAAAACGAACGAGTTAGCTTCAAATCCATGCGAAACACATGATTTAGCTGCAAATCAATGCGATGTAGTAGGTTCAGCTTCAAATCCATGCGACACATATGTTTTAGCTTCAAATACTTGCGATATAAGTGATATAGCTTTAAATACTGTAGGAACAAACGAGGTAGCTTCAATTCCATGCGAGACACATGATTTAGCTTCAAATGGATGCGAAGTAGAAGGCTTAGCTTCAATCCATGCAAAACAAATGGTTTAGCTACAAATTCTTGTGATATACATTATTAAGCTGCAACTGCATGCGAAACGAACGAGTTAGCTTCAAATCCATGCGAAACACATGATTTAGCTGCAAATCAATGCAATGAAGAAGGTTTAGCTTCAAATCCATGCGAAACAAATGATTTAGCTTCAAATGAATGCGAAGTAGAAGGCTTAGCTTCAAATCCATGCAAAACAAATGGTTTAGCTACAAATTCTTGTGATATACATTATTAAGCTACAACTGCATGCGAAACGAACGAGTTAGCTTCAAATCCATGCGAAACACATGATTTAGCTGCAAATCAATGCAATGAAGAAGGTTTAGCTTCAAATCCATGCGAAACAAATGATTTAGCTTCAAATGAATGCGAAGTAGAAGGCTTAGCTTCAAATCCATGCAAAACAAATGGTTTAGCTGCAAATACTTGTGATATACATTATTAAGCTACACCTGCATGCGAAACGAACGAGTTAGCTTCAAATCCATGCGAAACACATGATTTAGCTGCAAATCAATGCGATGTAGTAGGTTCAGCTTCAAATCCATGCGACACATATGTTTTAGCTTCAAATACTTGCGATATAAGTGATATAGCTTTAAATACTGTAGGAACAAACGAGGTAGCTTCAATTCCATGCGAGACACATGATTTAGCTTCAAATGAATGCGAAGTAGAAGGCTTAGCTTCAAATCCATGCAAAACAAATGGTTTAGCTACAAATACTTGTGATATACATTATTAAGCTACAACTGTATGCGAAACGAACGAGTTAGCTTCAAATCCATGCGAAACACATGATTTAGCTGCAAATCAATGTGATGCAGAAGGCTTAGCTTCAAATCCATGCGAAACAAATGATTTAGCTTCAAATGAATGCGAAGTAGAAGGCTTAGCTTCAAATCCATGCAAAACAAATGGTTTAGCTACAAATACTTGTGATATACATTATTAAGCTACAACTGCATGCGAAACGAACGAGTTAGCTTCGAATCCATGCGATTCACATGATTTAGCTTCAAACCAATGCGATGTAGAAGGTTTAGCTTCAAATCCATGCGATACACAAGATTTAGCTTCAAATCAATGCGATGTAGTAGGTTCAGCTTCAAATCCATGCGACACATATGTTTTAGCTTCAAATACTTGCGATATAAGTGATATAGATTTAAATACTGTAGGAACAAACGAGGTAGCTTCAAATCCATGCGAGACACATGATTTAGCTTCAAATCAATTCGATGTAGAAGGTTTAGCATCAAATCCATACGAAACACATGATTTAGCTTCAAATCAATTCGAAGGACAAGGCTTAGATTCAAATCCATGCGAAACAAATGATTTAGCTTCAAATGAATGCGAAGTAGAAGGCTTAGCTTCAAATCCATGCAAAACAAATGATTTAGCTACAAATACTTGTGATATACATTATGAAGCTACAACTGCATGCGAAACGAACGAGTTAGCTTCAAATCCATGCGAAACACATGATTTCGCTGCAAATCAATGTGATGTAGAAGGCTTAGCTTCAAATCCATGCGAAACAAATGATTTAGCTTCAAATGAATGCGAAGTAGAAGGCTTAGCTTCAAATCCATGCAAAACAAATGGTTTAGCTACAAATACTTGTGATATACATTATTAAGATACAACTGCATGCAAAACGAACGAGTTAGCTTCAAATCCATGCGAAACACATGATTTAGCTGCAAATCAATGCGATGTAGTAGGTTCAGCTTCAAATCCATGCGACACATATGTTTTAGCTTCAAATACTTGCGATATAAGTGATATAGCTTTAAATACTGTAGGAACAAACGAGGTAGCTTCAATTCCATGCGAGACACATGATTTAGCTTCAAATGGATGCGAAGTAGAAGGCTTAGCTTCAATCCATGCAAAACAAATGGTTTAGCTACAAATTCTTGTGATATACATTATTAAGCTGCAACTGCATGCGAAACGAACGAGTTAGCTTCAAATCCATGCGAAACACATGATTTAGCTGCAAATCAATGCAATGAAGAAGGTTTAGCTTCAAATCCATGCGAAACAAATGATTTAGCTTCAAATGAATGCGAAGTAGAAGGCTTAGCTTCAAATCCATGCAAAACAAATGGTTTAGCTGCAAATACTTGTGATATACATTATTAAGCTACACCTGCATGCGAAACGAACGAGTTAGCTTCAAATCCATGCGAAACACATGATTTAGCTGCAAATCAATGTGAAGTAGAAGGCTTAGCTTCAAATCCATGCGAAACAAATGATTTAGCTTCAAATGAATGCGAAGTAGACGGCTTAGCTTCAAATCCATGCAAAACAAATGGTTTAGCTGCAAATACTTGTGATATATATTATTAAGCTACAACTGCATGCGAAACGAACGAGTTAGCTTCAAATCCATGCGATTCACATGATTTAGCTTCAAACCAATGCGATGTAGAAGGTTTAGCTTCAAATCCATGCGATACACAAGATTTAGCTTCAAATCAATGCGATGCAGTAGGTTCAGCTTCAAATCCATGCGACACATATGTTTTAGCTTCAAATACTTGCGATATAAGTGATATAGATTTAAATACTGTAGGAACAAACGAGGTAGCTTCAAATCCATGCGAGACACAAGATTTAGCTTCAAATCAATGCGATGTAGTAGGTTCAGCTTCAAATCCATGCGACACATATGTTTTAGCTTCAAATACTTGCGATATAAGTGATATAGCTTTAAATACTGTAGGAACAAACGAGGTAGCTTCAAATCCATGCGAGACACATGATTTAGCTTCAAATCAATTCGATGTAGAAGGTTTAGCATCAAATCCATACGAAACACATGATTTAGCTTCAAATCAATTCGAAGGACAAGGCTTAGATTCAAATCCATGCGAAACAAATGATTTAGCTTCAAATGAATGCGAAGTACAAGGCTTAGCTTCAAATCCATGCAAAACAAATGGTTTAGCTACAAATACTTGTGATATACATTATTAAGCTACAACTGCATGCGAAACGAACGAGTTAGCTTCAAATCCATGCGATTCACATGATTTAGCTTCAAACCAATGCGATGTAGAAGGTTTAGCTTCAAATCCATGCGATACACAAGATTTAGCTTCAAATCAATACGATGTAGTAGGTGCAGCTTCAAATCCATGCGACACATATGTTTTAGCTTCAAATACTTGCGATATAAGTGATATAGATTTAAATACTGTAGGAACAAACGAGGTAGCTTCAAATCCATGCGAGACACATGATTTAGCTTCAAATCAATTCGATGTAGAAGGTTTAGCATCAAATCCATACGAAACACATGATTTAGCTTCAAATCAATTCGAAGGACAAGGCTTAGATTCAAATCCATGCTAAACAAATGATTTAGCTTCAAATGAATGCGAAGTAGAAGGCTTAGCTTCAAATCCATGCAAAACAAATGGATTAGCTACAAATACTTGTGATATATATCATTTAGCTACAACTGCATGCGAAACGAACGAGTTAGCTTCAAATCCATGCGATTCACATGATTTAGCTGCAAATCAATGTGATGTAGAAGGTTTAGCTTCAAATCCATGCGATACACAAGATTTAGCTTCAAATCAATGCGATGTAGTAGGTTCAGCTTCAAATCCATGCGACACATATGTTTTAGCTTCAAATACTTGCGATATAAGTGATATAGCTTTAAATACTGTAAGAACAAACGAGGTAGCTTCAATTCCATGCGAGACACATGATTTAGCTTCAAATTAATTCGATGTAGAAGGTTTGGCTTCAAATCCATACGAAACACATGATTTAGCTTCAAATCAATTCGAAGGACAAGGCTTAGATTCAAATCCATGCGAAACAAATGATTTAGCTTCAAATGAATGCGAAGTAGAAGGCTTAGCTTCAAATCCATGCAAAACAAATGGTTTAGCTACAAAGACTTGTGATATATATTATTAAGCTACAACTGCATGCGAAACGAACAAGTTAGCTTCAAATCCATGCGATTCACATGATTTAGCTTCAAACCAATGCGATGTAGAAGGTTTAGCTTCAAATCCATGCGATACACAAGATTTAGCTTCAAATCAATGCGATGTAGTAGGTTCAGCTTCAAATCCATGCGACACATATGTTTTAGCTTCAAATACTTGCGATATATGTGATATAGCTTTAAATACTGTAGGAACAAACGAGGTAGCTTCAATTCCATGCGAGACACATGGTTTAGCTTCAAATCAATTCGAAGGACAAGGCTTAGATTCAAATTGATGCGAAACAAATGATTTAGCTTCAAATGAATGCGAAGTAGAAGGCTTAGCTTCAAATCCATGCAAAACAAATGGTTTAGCTACAAATACTTGTGATATACATTATTAAGCTACAACTGCATGCGAAACGAACGAGTTAGCTTCAAATCCATGCGAAACACATGATTTAGCTGCAAACCAATGCGATGTAGAAGGTTTAGCTTCAAATCCATGCGATACACAAGATTTAGCTTCAAATCAATGCGATGTAGTAGGTTCAGCTTCAAATCCATGCGACACATATGTTTTAGCTTCAAATACTTGCGATATAAGTGATATAGCTTTAAATACTGTAAGAACAAACGAGGTAGCTTCAATTCCATGCGAGACACATGATTTAGCTTCAAATTAATTCGATGTAGAAGGTTTGGCTTCAAATCCATACGAAACACATGATTTAGCTTCAAATCAATTCGAAGGACAAGGCTTAGATTCAAATCCATGCGAAACAAATGATTTAGCTTCAAATGAATGCGAAGTAGAAGGCTTAGCTTCAAATCCATGCAAAACAAATGGTTTAGCTACAAATACTTGTGATATATATTATTAAGCTACAACTGCATGCGAAACGAACAAGTTAGCTTCAAATCCATGCGAAACACATGATTTAGCTGCAAATCAATGTGATGTAGAAGGCTTAGCTTCAAATCCATGCGAAACAAATGATTTAGCTTCAAATGAATGCGAAGTAGAAGGCTTAGCTTCAAATCCATGCAAAACAAATGGTTTAGCTACAAATACTTGTGATATATATCATTTAGCTACAACTGCATGTGAAACGAACGAGTTAGCTTCAAATCCATGCGATTCACATGATTTAGCTTCAAACCAATGCGATGTAGAAGGTTTAGTTTCAAATCCATGCGATACACAAGATTTAGCTTCAAATCAATGCGATGTAGTAGGTTCAGCTTCAAATCCATGCGACACATATGTTTTAGCTTCAAATACTTGCGATATAAGTGATATAGCTTTAAATACTGTAGGAACAAACGAGGTAGCTTCAATTCCATGCGAGACACATGATTTAGCTTCAAATCAATTCGATGTAGAAGGTTTAGCTTCAAATCCATACGAAACACATGATTTAGCTTCAAATCAATTCGAAGGACATGGCTTAGATTCAAATCCATGAGAAACAAATGATTTAGCTTCAAATGAATGCGATGTAGAAGGCTTAGCTTCCAATCCACGCAAAACAAATGGTTAGCTACAAATACTTGTGATATACATTATTAAGCTACAACTGCATGCGAAACGAACGAGTTAGCTTCAAATCCATGCGATTCACATGATTTAGCTTCAAACCAATGCGATGTAGAAGGTTTAGCTTCAAATCCATGCGATACACAAGATTTAGCTTCACATCAATGCGATGTAGTAGGTTCAGCTTCAAATCCATGCGACACATATGTTTTAGATTCAAATACTTGCGATATAAGTGATATAGATTTAAATACTGTAGGAACAAACGAGGTAGCTTCAAATCCATGCGAGACACATGATTTAGCTTCAAATCAATTCGATGTAGAAGGTTTAGCATCAAATCCATACGAAACACATGATTTAGCTTCAAATCAATTCGAAGGACAAGGCTTAGATTCAAATCCATGCGAAACAAATGATTTAGCTTCAAATGAATGCGAAGTAGAAGGCTTAGCTTCAAATCCATGCAAAACAAATGGTTTAGCTACAAATACTTGTGATATACATTATTAAGCTACAACTGCATGCGAAACGAACGAGTTAGCTTTAAATCCATGCGAAACACATGATTTCGCTGCAAATCAATGTGATGTAGAATGCTTAGCTTCAAATCCATGCGAAACAAATGCTTTAGCTTCAAATGAATGCGAAGTAGAGGGCTTAGCTTCAAATCCATGCAAAACAAATGGTTTAGCTACAAATACTTGTGATATATATCATTTAGCTACAACTGCATGCGAAACGAACGAGTTAGCTTCAAATCCATGCGATTCACATGATTTAGCTTCAAACCAATGCGATGTAGGAGGTTTAGCTTCAAATCCATGCGATACACAAGATTTAGCTTCAAATCAATGCGATGTAGTAGGTTCAGCTTCAAATCCACGCGACACATATGTTTTAGCTTCAAATACTTGCGATATAAGTGATATAGCTTTAAATACTGTAGGAACAAACGAGGTAGCTTCAATCCCATGCGAGACACATGATTTAGCTTCAAATCAATTCGATGTAGAAGGTTTGGCTTCAAACCCATACGAAACACATGATTTAGCTTCAAATCAATTCGAAGGACAAGGCTTAGATTCAAATCCATGCGAAACAAATGATTTATCTTCAAATGAATGCGAAGTAGAAGGCTTAGCTTCAAATCCATGCAAAACAAATGGTTTAGCTACAAATACTTGTGATATACATTATTAAGCTACAACTGCATGCGAAACGAACGAGTTAGCTTCAAATCCATGCGATTCACATGATTTAGCTTCAAACCAATGCGATGTAGGAGGTTTAGCTTCAAATCCATGCGATACACAAGATTTAGCTTCAAATCAATGCGATGTAGTAGGTTCAGCTTCAAATCCACGCGACACATATGTTTTAGCTTCAAATACTTGCGATATAAGTGATATAGCTTTAAATACTGTAGGAACAAACGAGGTAGCTTCAATCCCATGCGAGACACATGATTTAGCTTCAAATCAATTCGATGTAGAAGGTTTGGCTTCAAACCCATACGAAACACATGATTTAGCTTCAAATCAATTCGAAGGACAAGGCTTAGATTCAAATCCATGCGAAACAAATGATTTATCTTCAAATGAATGCGAAGTAGAAGGCTTAGCTTCAAATCCATGCAAAACAAATGGTTTAGCTACAAATACTTGTGATATACATTATTAAGCTACAACTGCATGCGAAACGAACGAGTGAGCTTCAAATCCATGCGAAACACATGATTTAGCTGCAAATCAATGTGATGTAGAAGGCTTAGCTTCAAATCCATGCGAAACAAATGATTTAGCTTCAAACGAATGCGAAGTAGAAGGCTTAGCTTCAAATCCATGCAAAACAAATGGTTTATCTACAAATACTTGTGATATATATCATTTAGCTACAACTGCATGCGAAACGAACGATTTAGCTTCAAATTCATGCGAAAAGTACAATTTAGTTTCGGATTCATACGAAATACACGAATTAGCTTCAAATTCACACGAAACAAACGTTCTAACTTCAATATCATGCGATATACACGATTTCGCTTCAAATACGTGAGAAATAACGATTTTAAACAAACGATTTAGCTTCAAATTCATGCCAAATGAACAGTTTAGCTTCAAATTAATTCGAATTACACGATCGAGCTTTAAATCCACACGAAACCAACGATTTAGCTTCAAATTCATGCGATATGAACAATTTAACTTCAGATTCATGTGAAATACACGAATTAGCTGCAAATTCAGACGAAACAAACGATTTTACCTCAATATCATGCGATATACACGATCTCGATTCAAATTGGTGCGAAATAGCGATTTTAAACAAACGATTTAGCTTCAAATTCATGCGAAAAGTACAATTTAGTTTCGGATTCATGCGAAATACACGAATTAGCTTCAAATTCACACGAAACAAACGTTTTAACTTCAATATAATGCGATATACACGATTTCGCTTCAAATTCGTGCGAAATAACGATTTTAAACAAACGATTTAGCTTTAACTTCATGCCAAATGAACAGTTTAGCTTCAAATTAATTCGAATTACACGATCGAGCTTTAAATCCACACGAAACAAACGATTTAGCTTCAAATTCATGCGATATGAACAATTTAACTTCAGATTCATGTGAAATACACGAATTAGCTGCAAATTCAGACGAAGCAAACGATTTTACATCAATATCATGCGATATACACGATCTCGATTCAAATTGGTGCGAAATAGCGATTTTAAACAAACGATTTAGCTTCAAATTCTTGCGAAAAGTACAATTTATTTTCGGATTAATGCGAAATACACGAATTAGCTTCAAATTCACACGAAACAAACGTTTTAACTTCAATATAATGCGATATACACGATTTCGCTTCAAATTCGTGCGAAATAACGATTTTAAACAATCGATTTAGCTTCAACTTCATGCCAAATGAACAGTTTAGCTTCAAATTAATTCGAATTACACGATCGAGCTTTAAATCCACACGAAACAAACGATTTAGCTTCAAATTCATGCGATATGAACAATTTAACTTCAGATTCATGTGAAATACACGAATTAGCTGCAAATTCAGACGAAACAAACGATTTAACTTCAATATCATGCGATAAACACGATTTCGTTTTAAATTCTTGCGAAATAGCGATTTTAAAAAAACGATTTAGATTCAAAATCATGCGAAATGAACAATTTAGCTTCAGATTCATGGGAAATACACGAATTAACTTCAAATTCACGCGAAACATACGATTTAGCCCCAATATCATGCGATCACACGATGTCGTTTCAAATTCGTGCGAAATAGCGATTTTAAACAAACGATGTAGCTTCAAATTCATGCCAAATGAACAGTTTAGCTTCAAATTAATTCGAATTACACGATCTAGATTTAAATCCCCGCGAAACAAACGATTTAGCTTCAAATTCATGCGATATGAACAATTTAACTTCAGATTCATGTGAAATACACGAATTAGCTGCAAATTCAGACGAAACAAACGATTTTACTTCAATATCATGCGATAAACACGATTTCGCTTCAAATTCGTGCGAAATAACGATTTTAAACAAACGATTTAGCTTCAACTTCATGCCAAATAAACAGTTTAGCTTCAAATTAATTCGAATTACACGATCTAGATTTAAATCCACGCGAAACAAATGATTTAGCTTCAAATTCATGCGATATGAACAATTTATCTTCAGATTCATGTGAAATACACGAATTAGCTGCAAATTCAGACGAAACAAACGATTTTACCTCAATATCATGCGATATACACGATCTCGATTCAAATTCGTGCGAAATAGCGATTTTAAACAAACGATTTAGCTTCAAATTCATGCGAAAAGTACAATTTAGTTTCGGATTCATGCGAAATACACGAATTAGCTTCAAATTCACACGAAACAAACGTTTTAACTTCAATATCATGCGATATACACGATTTCGCTTCAAATTCGTGCGCAATAACGATTTTAAACAAACGATTTAGCTTCAACTTCATGCCAAATGAACAGTTTAGCTTCAAATTAATTCGAATTACACGATCTAGATTTAAATCCACGCGAAACAAACGATTTAGCTTCAAATTCATGCGATATGAACAATTTAACTTCAGATTCTTGTGAAATACACGAATTAGCTGCAAATTCAGACGAAACAAACGATTGAACTTCAATATCATGCGATAAACACGATTTCGTTTTAAATTCTTGCGAAATAGCGATTTTATACAAACGATTTAGCTTCAAATTCATGCGAAATGAACAATTTAGCTTCAGATTCATGCGAAATACACGAATTAGCTTCAAATTCACGCGAAACATACGATTGAGCCCCAATATCATGCGAAACACACGATGTCGCTTCAAATTCGTACGAAATAGCGATTTTAACCATACGATTTAGCTTCAAATTCATGCGATATGAACAATTTAGCTTCAGATTTGTGCGAAATACACGAATTAGCTTTAAATTCACACGAAACAAACGATTTAATTTCAATATCATGCGAAACATACTATTTCGCTTCAAATTCGTGTGAAATAGCAATTTTAAACAAACTATTTAGCTTCAAATTCACGCGATATGAACAATTTAACTTCAGATTCATGTGAAATACACGAATTAGCTGCAAATTCAGACGAAACAAACGATTTAACTTCAATATCATGCGATGTACACGATTTCGCTTCAAATTCGTGCGAAATAACGATTTTAAACAAACGATTTAGCTTCAACTTCATGCCAAATGAACAGTTTAGCTTCAAATTAATTCGATCTACACGATCTAGATTTAAATCCACGCGAAACAAACGATTTAGCTTCAAATTCATGCGATATGAACAATTTAACTTCAGATTCATGTGAAATACACGAATTAGCTGCAAATTCAGACGAAACAAACGATTTTACCTCAATATCATGCGATATACACGATTTCGCTTCAAATTCGTGCGAAATAACGATTTTAAACAACCGATTTAGCTTCAACTTCATGCCAAATGAACAGTTTAGCTTCAAATTAATTCGGATTACACGATCGAGCTTTAAATCCACGCGAAACAAACGATTTAGCTTCAAATTCATGCGATATGAACAATTTATCTTCAGATTCATGTGAAATACACGAATTAGCTGCAAATTCAGACGAAACAAACGATTTAACTTCAATATGATGCGATAAACACGATTTCGTTTTAAATTCTTGCAAAATAGCGATTTTAAAAAACGATTTAGCTTCAAATTCATGCGATATGAACAATTTAGCTTCAGATTTGTGCGAAATACACGAATTAGCTTTAAATTCACACGAAACAAACGATTTAATTTCAATATCATGCGAAACATACTATTTCGCTTCAAATTCGTGTGAAATAGCGATTTTAAACAAACTATTTAGCTTCAAATTCACGCGATATGAACAATTTAACTTCAGATTCATGTGAAATACACGAATTAGCTGCAAATTCAGACGAAACAAACGATTTAACTTCAATATCATGCGATGTACACGATTTCGCTTCAAATTCGTGCGAAATAACGATTTTAAACAAACGATTTAGCTTCAACTTCATGCCAAATGAACAGTTTAGCTTCAAATTAATTCGAATTACACGATCTAGATTTAAATCCACGCGAAACAAACGATTTAGCTTCAAATTCATGCGATATGAACAATTTAACTTCAGATTCATGTGAAATACACGAATTAGCTGCAAATTCAGACGAAACAAACGATTTTACCTCAATATCATGCGATATACACGATTTCGCTTCAAATTCGTGCGAAATA
Organism: Megalopta genalis; assembly: GCF_051020955.1. Taxonomy (NCBI): domain Eukaryota; kingdom Metazoa; phylum Arthropoda; class Insecta; order Hymenoptera; family Halictidae; genus Megalopta; species Megalopta genalis. The sequence goes on along the minus strand of NW_027477688.1, from coordinate 12,509 downwards.
ACGATTTTAAACATACGATTTAGCTTCAACTTCATGCCAAATGAACAGTTTAGCTTCAAATTAATTCGAATTACACGATCGAGCTTTAAATCCACGCGAAACAAACGATTTAGCTTCAAATTCATGCGATATGAACAATTTAACTTCAGATTCATGTGAAATACACGAATTAGCTGCAAATTCAGACGAAACAAACGATTTAACTTCAATATGATGCGATAAACACGATTTCGTTTTAAATTCTTGCAAAATAGCGATTTTAAAAAAACGATTTAGCTTCAAATTCATGCGATATGAACAATTTAGCTTCAGATTTGTGCGAAATACACGAATTAGCTTCAAATTCACACGAAACAAACGATTTAATTTCAATATCATGCGAAACATACGATTTCGCTTCAAATTCGTGTGAAATAGCGATTTTAAACAAACTATTTAGCTTCAAATTCACGCGATATGAACAATTTAACTTCAGATTCATGTGAAATACACGAATTAGCTGCAAATTCAGACGAAACAAACGATTTAACTTCAATATCATGCGATGTACACGATTTCGCTTCAAATTCGTGCGAAATAACGATTTTAAACAAACGATTTAGCTTCAACTTCATGCCAAATGAACAGTTTAGCTTCAAATTAATTCGAATTACACGATCTAGATTTAAATCCACGCGAAACAAACGATTTAGCTTCAAATTCATGCGATATAAACAATTTAACTTCAGATTCATGTGAAATACACGAATTAGCTGCAAATTCAGACGAAACAAACGATTTTACCTCAATATCATGCGATATACACGATCTCGATTCAAATTGGTGCGAAATAGCTATTTTAAACAAACGATTTAGTTTCAAATTCATGCGAAAATAACATTTTAGCTTCAGATTCATGCGAAATACACGAATTAGCTTTAAATCAACGCGAAACATACGATTTAGCCCCAATATCATGCGAAACACACGATGTCGCTTCAAATTCGTGCGAAATAGCGATTTTAATCTTACGATTTAGCTTCAAATTCATGCGATATGAACAATTTAGCTTCAGATTTGTGCGATATACACGAATTAGCTTCAAATTCACACGAAACAAACGATTAAATTTCAGTATCATGCGAAACACACGATTTCGCTTCAAATTCGTGCGAAATAGCGATTTTAAACAAACAACTATTTAGCTTCAAATTCATGCGAAATGAACAATTTAGTTCAGATTCATGCGAAATACCGACCGAATTAGCTTTAAATCAACGCGAAAACATACGATTTAGCTTCAATATCATGCGAAACACACGATTTCGATTGAAATTCGTGCAAAATATCGATTTTAAACAAACGATTTAGCTTCAATTCATGCCAAATGAACAGTTTAGCTTCAAATTAATTCAAATTACACGATCTAGATTTAAATCCACCCGAAACAAACGATTTAGCTTCAAATTCATGCGAAATGAACAATTAGCTTCAGATTCATGTGAAATACACGAATTAGCTGCAAATTCAGACGAAACAAACGATTTTACCTCAATATCATGCGATATACACGATCTCGATTCAAATTGGTGCGAAATAGCGATTTTAAACAAACGATTTAGCTTCAAATTCATGCGAAAAGTACAATTTAGTTTCGGATTCATGCGAAATACACGAATTAGCTGCAAATTCAGACGAAACAAACGTTTTAACTTCAATATAATGCGATATACACGATTTCGCTTCAAATTCGTGCGAAATAACGATTTTAAACAAACGATTTAGCTTCACTTCATGCCAAATGAACAGTTTAGCTTCAAATTAATTCGAATTACACGATCGAGCTTTAAATCCACACGAAACAAACGATTTAGCTTCAAATTCATGCGATCTGAACAATTTAACTTCAGATTCATGTGAAATACACGAATTAGCTGCAAATTCAGACGAAACAAACGATTTAACCTCAATATCATGCGATATACACGATCTCGATTCAAATTCTTGCGAAATAGCGATTTTAAACAAACGATTTAGCTTCAAATTCATGCGAAAAGTACAATTTAGTTTCGGATTCATGCGAAATACACGAATTAGCTTCAAATTCACACGAAACAAACGCTTTAACTTCAATATCATGCGATAAACACGATTTCGCTTCAAATTCTTGCGAAATAACGATTTTAAACAAACGATTTAGCTTCAACTTCATGCCAAATGAACAGTTTAGCTTCAAATTAATTCGAATTACACGATCTAGATTTAAATCCACGCGAAACAAACGATTTAGCTTCAAATTCATGCGATATGAACAATTTAACTTCAGATTCATGTGAAATACACGAATTAGCTGCAAATTCAGACGAAACAAACGATTTAACTTCAATATAATGCGATAAACACGATTTCGTTTTAAATTCTTGCGAAATAGCGATTTTATACATCGATTTAGCTTCAAATTCATGCGAAATGAACAATTTAGCTTCAGATTCATGCGAAATACACGAATTAGCTTCAAATTCACGCGAAACATACGATTTAGCCCAATATCATGCGAAACACACGATGTCGCTTCAAATTCGTACGAAATAGCGATTTTAACCATACGATTTAGCTTCAAATTCATGCGATATGAACAATTTAGCTTCAGATTTGTGCGAAATACACGAATTAGCTTTAAATTCACACGAAACAAACGATTTAATTTCAATATCATGCGAAACATACTATTTCGCTTCAAATTCGTGTGAAATAGCGATTTTAAACAAACTATTTAGCTTCAAATTCACGCGATATGAACAATTTAACTTCAGATTCATGTGAAATACACGAATTAGCTGCAAATTCAGACGAAACAAACGATTTAACTTCAATATCATGCGATGTACACGATTTCGCTTCAAATTCGTGCGAAATAACGATTTTAAACAAACGATTTAGCTTCAACTTCATGCCAAATGAACAGTTTAGCTTCAAATTAATTCGAATTACACGATCTAGATTTAAATCCACGCGAAACAAACGATTTAGCTTCAAATTCATGCGATATGAACAATTTAACTTCAGATTCATGTGAAATACACGAATTAGCTGCAAATTCAGACGAAACAAACGATTTTACCTCAATATCATGCGATATACACGATTTCGCTTCAAATTCGTGCGAAATAACGATTTTAAACATACGATTTAGCTTCAACTTCATGCCAAATGAACAGTTTAGCTTCAAATTAATTCGAATTACACGATCGAGCTTTAAATCCACGCGAAACAAACGATTTAGCTTCAAATTCATGCGATATAACAATTTAACTTCAGATTCATGTGAAATACACGAATTAGCTGCAAATTCAGACGAAACAAACGATTTAACTTCAATATGATGCGATAAACACGATTTCGTTTTAAATTCTTGCAAAATAGCGATTTTAAAAAAACGATTTAGCTTCAAATTCATGCGATATGAACAATTTAGCTTCAGATTTGTGCGAAATACACGAATTAGCTTCAAATCACACGAAACAAACGATTTAATTTCAATATCATGCGAAACATACGATTTCGCTTCAAATTCGTGTGAAATAGCGATTTTAAACAAACTATTTAGCTTCAAATTCACGCGATATGAACAATTTAACTTCAGATTCATGTGAAATACACGAATTAGCTGCAAATTCAGACGAAACAAACGATTTAACTTCAATATCATGCGATGTACACGATTTCGCTTCAAATTCGTGCGAAATAACGATTTTAAACAAACGATTTAGCTTCAACTTCATGCCAAATGAACAGTTTAGCTTCAAATTAATTCGAATTACACGATCTAGATTTAAATCCACGCGAAACAAACGATTTAGCTTCAAATTCATGCGATATAAACAATTTAACTTCAGATTCATGTGAAATACACGAATTAGCTGCAAATTCAGACGAAACAAACGATTTTACCTCAATATCATGCGATATACACGATCTCGATTCAAATTGGTGCGAAATAGCTATTTTAAACAAACGATTTAGTTTCAAATTCATGCGAAAATAACATTTTAGCTTCAGATTCATGCGAAATACACGAATTAGCTTTAAATCAACGCGAAACATACGATTTAGCCCCAATATCATGCGAAACACACGATGTCGCTTCAAATTCGTGCGAAATAGCGATTTTAATCTTACGATTTAGCTTCAAATTCATGCGATATGAACAATTTAGCTTCAGATTTGTGCGATATACACGAATTAGCTTCAAATTCACACGAAACAAACGATTAAATTTCAATATCATGCGATATACACGATTTCGCTTCAAATTCGTGCGAAATAACGATTTTAAACAAACGATTTAGCTTCAACTTCATGCCAAATGAACAGTTTAGCTTCAAATTAATTCGAATTACACGATCTAGATTTAAATTCACGCGAAACAAACGATTTAGCTTCAAATTCATGCGATATGAACAATTTAACTTCAGATTCATGTGAAATACACGAATTAGCTACAAATTCAGACGAAACAAACGATTTAACTTCAATATGATGCGATAAACACGATTTCGCTTCAAATTCGTGCGAAATAACGATTTTAAACAAACGATTTAGCTTCAACTTCATGCCAAATGAACAGTTTAGCTTCAAATTAATTCGAATTACACGATCTAGATTTAAATCCACGCGAAACAAACGATTTAGCTTCAAATTCATGCGATATAAACAATTTAACTTCAGATTCATGTGAAATACACGAATTAGCTGCAAATTCAGACGAAACAAACGATTTTACCTCAATATCATGCGATATACACGATCTCGATTCAAATTGGTGCGAAATAGCGATTTTAAACAAACGATTTAGTTTCAAATTCATGCGAAAATAACATTTTAGCTTCAGATTCATGCGAAATACACGAATTAGCTTTAAATCAACGCGAAACATACGATTTAGCCCCAATATCATGCGAAACACACGATGTAGCTTCAAATTCGTGCGAAATAGCGATTTTAATCTTACGATTTAGCTTCAAATTCATGCGATATGAACAATTTAGCTTCAGATTTGTGCGAAATACACGAATTAGCTTCAAATTCACACGAAACAAACGATTAAAATTCAGTATCATGCGAAACACGACTTTCGCTTCAAATTCGTGCGAAATAGCGATTTTAAACAAACTATTTAGCTTCAAATTCATGCGAAATGAACAATTTAGCTTCAGATTCATGCGAAATACACGAATTAGCTTTAAATCAACGCGAAACATACGATTTAGCTTCAATATCATGCGAAACACACGATTTCGATTGAAATTCGTGCAAAATATCGATTTTAAACAAACGATTTAGCTTCAAATTCATGCCAAATGAACAGTTTAGCTTCAAATTAATTCAAATTACACGATCTAGATTTAAATCCACCCGAAACAAACGATTTAGCTTCAAATTCATGCGAAATGAACAATTTAGCTTCAGATTCATGTGAAATACACGAATTAGCTGCAAATTCAGACGAAACAAACGATTTTACCTCAATATCATGCGATATACACGATCTCGATTCAAATTGGTGCGAAATAGCGATTTTAAACAAACGATTTAGCTTCAAATTCATGCGAAAAGTACAATTTAGTTTCGGATTCATGCGAAATACACGAATTAGCTGCAAATTCAGACGAAACAAACGTTTTAACTTCAATATAATGCGATATACACGATTTCGCTTCAAATTCGTGCGAAATAACGATTTTAAACAAACGATTTAGCTTCAACTTCATGCCAAATGAACAGTTTAGCTTCAAATTAATTCGAATTACACGATCGAGCTTTAAATCCACACGAAACAAACGATTTAGCTTCAAATTCATGCGATCTGAACAATTTAACTTCAGATTCATGTGAAATACACGAATTAGCTGCAAATTCAGACGAAACAAACGATTTAACCTCAATATCATGCGATATACACGATCTCGATTCAAATTCTTGCGAAATAGCGATTTTAAACAAACGATTTAGCTTCAAATTCATGCGAAAAGTACAATTTAGTTTCGGATTCATGCGAAATACACGAATTAGCTTCAAATTCACACGAAACAAACGCTTTAACTTCAATATCATGCGATAAACACGATTTCGCTTCAAATTCTTGCGAAATAACGATTTTAAACAAACGATTTAGCTTCAACTTCATGCCAAATGAACAGTTTAGCTTCAAATTAATTCGAATTACACGATCTAGATTTAAATCCACGCGAAACAAACGATTTAGCTTCAAATTCATGCGATATGAACAATTTAACTTCAGATTCATGTGAAATACACGAATTAGCTGCAAATTCAGACGAAACAAACGATTTAACTTCAATATAATGCGATAAACACGATTTCGTTTTAAATTCTTGCGAAATAGCGATTTTATACATCGATTTAGCTTCAAATTCATGCGAAATGAACAATTTAGCTTCAGATTCATGCGAAATACACGAATTAGCTTCAAATTCACGCGAAACATACGATTTAGCCCCAATATCATGCGAAACACACGATGTCGCTTCAAATTCGTACGAAATAGCGATTTTAACCATACGATTTAGCTTCAAATTCATGCGATATGAACAATTTAGCTTCAGATTTGTGCGAAATACACGAATTAGCTTTAAATTCACACGAAACAAACGATTTAATTTCAATATCATGCGAAACATACTATTTCGCTTCAAATTCGTGTGAAATAGCGATTTTAAACAAACTATTTAGCTTCAAATTCACGCGATATGAACAATTTAACTTCAGATTCATGTGAAATACACGAATTAGCTGCAAATTCAGACGAAACAAACGATTTAACTTCAATATCATGCGATGTACACGATTTCGCTTCAAATTCGTGCGAAATAACGATTTTAAACAAACGATTTAGCTTCAACTTCATGCCAAATGAACAGTTTAGCTTCAAATTAATTCGAATTACACGATCTAGATTTAAATCCACGCGAAACAAACGATTTAGCTTCAATTCCATGCGAGACACATGGTTTAGCTTCAAATCAATTCGAAGGACAAGGCTTAGATTCAAATTGATGCGAAACAAATGATTTAGCTGCAAATCAATGTGATGTAGAAGGCATAGCTTCAAATCCATGCGAAACAAATGATTTAGCTTCAAACGAATGCGAAGTAGAAGGCTTAGCTTCAAATCCATGCAAAACAAAAGGTTTAGCTACAAATACTTGTGATATATATCATTTAGCTACAACTGCATGCGAAACGAACGAGTTAGCTTCAAATCCATGCGATTCACATGATTTAGCTTCAAACCAATGCGATGTAGAAGGTTTAGCTTCAAATCCATGCGATACACAAGATTTAGCTTCAAATCAATGCGATGTAGTAGGTTCAGCTTCAAATCCACGCGACACATATGTTTTAGCTTCAAATACTTGCGATATAAGTGATATAGATTTAAATACTGTAGGAACAAACGAGGTAGCTTCAATCCCATGCGAGACACATGATTTAGCTTCAAATCAATTCGATGTAGAAGGTTTGTCTTCAAACCCATACGAAACACATGATTTAGCTTCAAATCAATTCGAAGGGCAAGGCTTAGATTCAAATCCATGCGAAACAAATGATTTATCTTCAAATGAATGCGAAATAACGATTTTAAACAAACGATTTAGCTTCAACTTCATGCCAAATGAACAGTTTAGCTTCAAATTAATTCGAATTACACGATCGTGCTTTAAATCCACGCGAAACAAACGATTTAGCTTCAAATTCATGCGATCTGAACAATTTAACGTCATATTCATGTGAAATACACGATTTATCTGCAAATTCAGACGAAACAAACGATTTAACTTCAATATCATGCGATAAACACGATTTCGTTTTAAATTCTTGCGAAATATCGATTTTAAACAAACGATTTAGCTTCAAATTCATGCGAAATGAACAATTAGCTTCAGATTCATGCGAAATACACGAATTAGCTTCAATTCACGCGAAACATACGATTTAGCCCCAATATCATGCGAAACACACGATGTCGCTTCAAATTCGTACGAAATAGCGATTTTAACCATACGATTTAGCTTCAAATTCATGCGATATGAACAATTTAGCTTCAGATTTGTGCGAAATACACGAATTAGCTTTAAATTCACACGAAACAAACGATTTAATTTCAATATCATGCGAAACATACTATTTCGCTTCAAATTCGTGTGAAATAGCGATTTTAAACAAACTATTTAGCTTCAAATTCACGCGATATGAACAATTTAACTTCAGATTCATGTGAAATACACGAATTAGCTGCAAATTCAGACGAAACAAACGATTTAACTTCAATATCATGCGATGTACACGATTTCGCTTCAAATTCGTGCGAAATAACGATTTTAAACAAACGATTTAGCTTCAACTTCATGCCAAATGAACAGTTTAGCTTCAAATTAATTCGAATTACACGATCTAGATTTAAATCCACGCGAAACAAACGATTTAGCTTCAATTCCATGCGAGACACATGGTTTAGCTTCAAATCAATTCGAAGGACAAGGCTTAGAATCAAATTGATGCGAAACAAATGATTTAGCTTCAAATCAATGTGATGTAGAAGGCATAGCTTCAAATCCATGCGAAACAAATGATTTAGCTTCAAACGAATGCGAAGTAGAAGGCTTAGCTTCAAATCCATGCAAAACAAAAGGTTTAGCTACAAATACTTGTGATATATATCATTTAGCTACAACTGCATGCGAAACGAACGAGTTAGCTTCAAATCCATGCGATTCACATGATTTAGCTTCAAACCAATGCGATGTAGAAGGTTTAGCTTCAAATCCATGCGATACACAAGATTTAGCTTCAAATCAATGCGATGTAGTAGGTTCAGCTTCAAATCCACGCGACACATATGTTTTAGCTTCAAATACTTGCGATATAAGTGATATAGCTTTAAATACTGTAGGAACAAACGAGGTAGCTTCAATCCCATGCGAGACAGATGATCTAGCTTCAAATCAATTCGATGTAGAAGGTTTGGCTTCAAACCCATACGAAACACATGATTTAGCTTCAAATCAATTCGAAGGGCAAGGCTTAGATTCAAATCCATGCGAAACAAATGATTTATCTTCAAATGAATGCGAAGTAGAAGGCTTAGCTTCAAATCCATGCAAAACAAATGGTTTAGCTACAAATACTTGTGATATACATTATTAAGCTACAACTGCATGCGAAACGAACGAGTGAGCTTCAAATCCATGCGAAACACATGATTTAGCTGCAAATCAATGTGATGTAGAAGGCTTAGCTTCAAATCCATGCGAAACAAATGATTTAGCTTCAAACGAATGCGAAGTAGAAGGCTTAGCTTCAAATCCATGCAAAACAAATGGTTTAGCTACAAATACTTGTGATATATATCATTAGCTACAACTGCATGCGAAACGAACGATTTAGCTTCAAATTCATGCGAAAAGTACAATTTAGTTTCGGATTCATACGAAATACACGAATTAGCTTCAAATTCACACGAAACAAACGTTCTAACTTCAATATCATGCGATATACACGATTTCGCTTCAAATTCGTGAGAAATAACGATTTTAAACAAACGATTTAGCTTCAAATTCATGCCAAATGAACAGTTTAGCTTCAAATTAATTCGAATTACACGATCGAGCTTTAAATCCACACGAAACAAACGATTTAGCTTCAAATTCATGCGATATGAACAATTTAACTTCAGATTCATGTGAAATACACGAATTAGCTGCAAATTCAGTCGAAACAAACGATTTTACCTCAATATGATGCGATATACACGATCTCGATTCAAATTGGTGCGAAATAGCGATTTTAAACAAACGATTTAGCTTCAAATTCATGCGAAAAGTACAATTTAGTTTCGGATTCATGCGAAATACACGAATTAGCTGCAAATTCAGACGAAACAAACGTTTTAACTTCAATATAATGCGATATACACGATTTCGCTTCAAATTCGTGCGAAATAACGATTTTAAACAAACGATTTAGCTTCAACTTCATGCCAAATGAACAGTTTAGCTTCAAATTAATTCGAATTACACGATCTAGATTTAAATCCACGCGAAACAAACGATTTAGCTTCAAATTCATGCGATATGAACAATTTATCTTCAGATTCATGTGAAATACACGAATTAGCTGCAAATTCAGACGAAACAAACGATTTTACCTCAATATCATGCGATATACACGATCTCGATTCAAATTCGTGCGAAATAGCGATTTTAAACAAACGATTTAGCTTCAAATTCATGCGAAAAGTACAATTTAGTTTCGGATTCATGCGAAATACACGAATTAGCTTCAAATTCACACGAAACAAACGTTTTAACTTCAATATCATGCGATATACACGATTTCGCTTCAAATTCGTGCGCAATAACGATTTTAAACAAACGATTTAGCTTCAACTTCATGCCAAATGAACAGTTTAGCTTCAAATTAATTCGAATTACACGATCTAGATTTAAATCCACGCGAAACAAACGATTTAGCTTCAAATTCATGCGATATGAACAATTTAACTTCAGATTCTTGTGAAATACACGAATTAGCTGCAAATTCAGACGAAACAAACGATTGAACTTCAATATCATGCGATAAACACGATTTCGTTTTAAATACTTGCGAAATAGCGATTTTAAAAAAACGATTTAGATTCAAATTCATGCGAAATGAACAATTTAGCTTCAGATTCATGCGAAATACACGAACTAACTTCAAATTCACGCGAAACATACGATTTAGCCCCAATATCATGCGAAACACACGATGTCGCTTCAAATTCGTGCGAAATAGCGATTTTGAACAAACGATGTAGCTTCAAATTCATGCCAAATGAACAGTTTAGCTTCAAATTAATTCGAATTACACGATCTAGATTTAAATCCACGCGAAACAAACGATTTAGCTTCAAATTCATGCGATATGAACAATTTAACTTCAGATTCATGTGAAATACACGAATTAGCTGCAAATTCAGACGAAACAAACGATTTTACTTCAATATCATGCGATAAACACGATTTCGCTTCAAATTCTTGCGAAATAACGATTTTAAACAAACGATTTAGCTTCAACTTCATGCCAAATGAACAGTTTAGCTTCAAATTAATTCGAATTACACGATCTAGATTTAAATCCACGCGAAACAAACGATTTAGCTTCAATTCCATGCGAGACACATGGTTTAGCTTCAAATCAATTCGAAGGACAAGGCTCAGATTCAAATTGATGCGAAACAAATGATTTAGCTTCAAATCAATGTGATGTAGAAGGCATAGCTTCAAATCCATGCGAAACAAATGATTTAGCTTCAAACGAATGCGAAGTAGAAGGCTTAGCTTCAAATCCATGCAAAACAAATGGTTTAGCTACAAATACTTGTGATATATATCATTTAGCTACAACTGCATGCGAAACGAACGAGTTAGCTTCAAATCCATGCGATTCACATGATTTAGCTTCAAACCAATGCGATGTAGAAGGTTTAGCTTCAAATCCATGCGATACACAAGATTTAGCTTCAAATCAATGCGATGTAGTAGGTTCAGCTTCAAATCCACGCGACACATATGTTTTAGCTTCAAATACTTGCGATATAAGTGATATAGCTTTAAATACTGTAGGAACAAACGAGGTAGCTTCAATCCCATGCGAGACACATGATTTAGCTTCAAATCAATTCGATGTAGAAGGTTTGGCTTCAAACCCATACGAAACACATGATTTAGCTTCAAATCAATTCGAAGGGCAAGGCTTAGATTCAAATCCATGCGAAACAAATGATTTATCTTCAAATGAATGCGAAGTAGAAGGCTTAGCTTCAAATCCATGCAAAACAAATGGTTTAGCTACAAATACTTGTGATATACATTATTAAGCTACAACTGCATGCGAAACGAACGAGTGAGCTTCAAATCCATGCGAAACACATGATTTAGCTGCAAATCAATGTGATGTAGAAGGCTTAGCTTCAAATCCATGCGAAACAAATGATTTAGCTTCAAACGAATGCGAAGTAGAAGGCTTAGCTTCAAATCCATGCAAAACAAATGGTTTAGCTACAAATACTTGTGATATATATCATTTAGCTACAACTGCATGCGAAACGAACGATTTAGCTTCAAATTCATGCGAAAAGTACAATTTAGTTTCGGATTCATACGAAATACACGAATTAGCTTCAAATTCACACGAAACAAACGTTTTAACTTCAATATCATGCGATATACACGATTTCGCTTCAAATTCGTGCGCAATAACGATTTTAAACAAACGATTTAGCTTCAACTTCATGCCAAATGAACAGTTTAGCTTCAAATTAATTCGAATTACACGATCTAGATTTAAATCCACGCGAAACAAACGATTTAGCTTCAAATTCATGCGATATGAACAATTTAACTTCAGATTCTTGTGAAATACACGAATTAGCTGCAAATTCAGACGAAACAAACGATTGAACTTCA
>NW_027477687.1:0-60446 GCF_051020955.1 Megalopta genalis | reverse complement strand
ATACGATTTAGCTTCAATATCATGCGAAACACACGATTTCGCTTCAAATTCTTGCGAAATAGCGATTTTAAACAAACGATTTAGCTTCAAATTCATGTGATATGAACTATTTAACTTCAGATTCATGCGAAATACACGAATTAGCTTTAAATCAACGCGAAACATACGATTTAACTTCAATATCAAGCGATATACACGGTTTCGCTTCAAATTCGTGAGAAACAGCGATTTTAAACAAACGATTTAGCTTCAAAATTCATGCGAAATGAACAATTTAGCTTCAGATTAATGCGAAATACACGAATTAGCTTTAAATCAACGCGAAACATACGATTTAGCAGAAATATCATGCGATATACACGATTTCGCTTCAAATTCTTGCGAAATAGCGATTTTAAACAAACGATTTAGCTTCAAATTCATGCGAAATGAACAATTTAGCTTCAGATTCATGCGAAATACACGAATTAGGTTTAAATGAACGCGAAACATACGATTTAGCTTCAATATCATGCGAAACACACGATTTCGATTGAAATTCGTGCGAAATAGCGATTTTCAACAAACGATTTAGCTTCAAATTCATGCGAAATGAACAATTTAGCTTCAGATTCATGCGAAATCCACGAATTAGCTTTAAATCACCGCGAAACATACGATTTAACTTCAATATCATGCGAAACACACGATTCGATTGAAATTCGTGCGAAATAGCGATTTTCAACAAACGATTTAGCTTCAAATTCATGTGATATGAACAATTAGCTTCAGATTCATGCGAAATACACGATTAACTTTAAATCAACGCGGAACATACGATTTAGCAGAAATATCATGCGATATACACGATTTCGCTTCAAATTCGTGAGAAATAGCGATTTTAAACAAACGATTTAGCTTCAAATTCATGCGAAATGAACAATTTAGCTTCAGATTCATGCGAAATACACGAATTAACTTTAAATCAACGCGAAACATACGATTTAACTTCAATATCATGCGAAACACACGATTTCGATTGAAATTAGTGCGAAATAGCGGTTTTCAACAAACGATTTAGCTTCAAATTCATGCGAAATGAACAATTTAGCTTCAGATTCATGCGAAATACACGAATTAGCTTTAAATCAACGCGAAACATTCGATTTAACTTCAACGATTTCGATTGAAATTCGTGAGAAATAGCGATTTTAAACAAACGATTTAGCTTCAAATTCATGCGAAATGAACAATTTAGCTTCAGATTAATGCGAAATACACGAATTAGCTTTAAATCACCGCGAAACATACGATTTAGCAGAAATATCATGCGATATACACGATTTCGCTTCAAATTCGTGCGAAATAGAGATTTTATACAAAGATTCAGCTTCAAATTCATGCGAAATGAACAATTTAGCTTCAGATTCATGCGAAATCCACGAATTAGCTTTAAATCAACGCGAAACATACGATTTAACTTCAATATCATGCGAAACACACGATTTCGATTGAAATTCGTGCGAAATAGCGATTTTCAACAAACGATTTAGCTTCAAATTCATGTGATATGAACAATTTAGCTTCAGATTCATGCGAAATACACGAATTAGCTTTAAATCAATGCGAAACATACGATTTATCGTCAATATCATGCGAAACACACGATTTCGCTTCAAATTCGAGCGAAATAGAGATTTTAAACAAAGATTTAGCTTCAAATTCATGCGAAATGAACAATTTAGCTTCAGATTAATGCGAAATACACGAATTAGCTTTAAATCAACGCGAAACATACGATTTAGCTTCAATATCATACGAAACACACGATTTCGATTGAAATTCGTGCGAAATAGCGATTTTCAACAAACGATTTAGCTTCAAATTCATGTGATATGAACAATTTAGCTTCAGATTTATGCGAAATACACGAATTAGCTTTAAATCAACGCGAAACATACGATTTCGTTTCAATATCATGCGAAACACACGATTTCGATTGAAATTCGTGCGAAATAGCGTTTTTCAACAAACGATTTAGCTTCAAATTCATGCGAAATGAACAATTTAGCTTCAGATTAATGCGAAATACACGAATTAGCTTAAATCAACGCGAAACATACGATTTAGCTTCAATATCAAACGATATACACGATTTTGCTTCAAATTCGTGCGAAATAGCGATTTTAAACAAACGATTTAGCTTCAAATTCATGCGATATGAACAATTTAGCTTCAGATTCATGCGAAATACACGAATTAGCTTTAAATCAACTCGAAACATACAATTTAACTTCAATATCATGCGATATACACGATTTCGCTTCAAATTCGTGCGAAATAGCGATTTTAAACAAACGATTTAGCTTCAAATTCATGTGATATGAACAATTTAGCTTCAGATTAATGCGAAATACACGAATTAGCTTTAATCAAACGCGAAACATACGATTTAGCAGAAATATCATGCGATATACACGATTTCGCTTCAATTCCTTGCGAAGTAGCGATTTTAAACAAACGATTTAGCTTCAAATTCATGCGAAATGAACAATTTTGCTTCAGATTCATGCGAAATACACGAATTAGCTTTAAATCAATGCGAAACATACGATTTATCGTCAATATCATGCGCAACACACACGATTTCGCATCAAATTCGTGCGAAATAGAGATTTTAAACAAAGATTTAGCTTCAAATTCATGCGAAATGAACAATTTAGCTTCAGATTAATGCGAAATACACGAATTAGCTTTAAATCAACGCGAAACATACGATTTAACTTCAATATCATGCGAAACACACGGTTTCGATTGAAATTCGTGCGAAATAGCGATTTTCACAAACGATTTAGCTTCAAATTCATGCGAAATGAACAATTTAGCTTCAGATTCATGCGAAATACACGAATTAGCTTTAAATCAACGCGAAACATACGATGTAAACTTCAATATCATGCGAAACACACGATTTCGATTCAAATTCGTGCGAAATAGAGATTTTAAACAAACGATTTAGCTTCAAATTCATGCGAAATGAACAATTTAGCTTCAGATTCATGCGAAATACACGAATTAGCTTTAAATCAACGCGAAACATACGATTTAGCTTCATATCATACGAAACACACGATTTCGATTGAAATTCGTGCGAAATAGCGATTTTCAACAAACGATTTTGCTTCAAATTCATGTGATATGAACAATTTAGCTTCAGATTCATGCGAAATACACGAATTAGCTTTAAATCAACGCGAAACATACGATTTAGCTTCAATATCATACGAAACACACGATTTCGATTGAAATTCGTGCGAAATAGCGATTTTAAACAAACGATTTAGCTTCAAATTCATGTGATATGAACAATTTAGCTTCAGATTAATGCGAAATACACGAATTAGCTTTAAATCAACGCGAAACATACGATTTAGCAGAAATATCATGCGATATACACGATTTCGCTTCAAATTCTTGCGAAGTAGCGATTGTAAACAAACGATTAGCTTCAAATTCATGCGAAATGAACAATTTAGCTTCAGATTCATGCGAAATACACGAATTAGCTTTAAATCAACGCGAAACATACGATGTAACTTCAATATCATTCGAAACACACGATTTCGATTCAAATTCGTGCGAAATAGAGATTTTAAAACAAACGATTTAGCTTCAAATTCATGCGAAATGAACAATTTAGCTTCAGATTCATGCGAAATACACGAATTAGCTTTAAATCAACGCGAAACATACGATTTAACTTCAATATCATGCGAAACACACGATTTCGATTGAAATTCGTGCAGAAATAGCGATTTTCAACAAACGATTTAGCTTCAAATTCATGCGAAATGAACAATTTAGCTTCAGATTCATGCGAAATACACGAATTAGCTTTAAATCAACGCGAAACATACGATTTAACTTCAATATCATGCGAAACACATTCGATTTCGATTGAAATTCGTGAGAAATAGCGATTTTAAACAAACGATTTAGCTTCAAATTCATGCGGAATGAACAATTTAGCTTCAGATTCATGCGAAATACACGAATTAGCTTTAAATCAACGCGAAACATACGATTTAACTTCAATATCATGCGAAACACAACGATTTTCGATTGAAATTCGTGAGAAATAGCGATTTTAAACAAACGATTTAGCTTCAAATTCATGTGATATGAACAATTTAGCTTCAGATTCATGCGAAATACACGAATTAGCTTTAATCAACGCGGAACATACGATTTAGCAGAAATATCATGCGAAACACACGATATCGCTTCAAATTCGTGCGAAATAGAGATTTTATACAAAGATTTAGCTTCAATTCATGCGAAATGAACAATTTAGCTTCAGATTAATGCGAAATACACGAATTAGCTTTAAATCAACTCGAAACATACGATTTAGCTTCAATATCATGCGAAACACACGATTTCGATTGAAATTCGTGCGAAATAGCGATTTTCAACAAACGATTTAGCTTCAAATTCATGCGAAATGAACAATTTAGCTTCAGATAATGCGAAATACACGAATTAGCTTTAAATCAACTCGAAAACATACGATTTAGCTTCAATATCATGCGAAACACACGATTTCGATTGAAATTCGTGCGAAATAGCGATTTTCAACAAACGATTTAGCTTCAAATTCATGCGAAATGAACAATTTAGCTTCAGATTCATGCGAAATCCACGAATTAGCTTTAAATCACCGCGAACATACGATTTAACTTCAATATCATGCGAAACACACGATTTCGATTGAAATTCGTGCGAAATAGCGATTTTCAAGAAACGATTTAGCTTCAAATTGATGTGATATGAACAATTTAGCTTCAGATTCATGCGAAATACACGAATTAGCTTTAAATCAACGCGGAACATACGATTTAGCAGAAATATCATGCGATATACACGATTTCGCTTCAAATTCGTGAGAAATTAGCGATTTTTAAACAAACGATTTAGCTTCAAATTCCATGTGATATGAACAATTTAGCTTCAGATTCATGCGAAATACACGAATTTAGCTTTAAATCACCGCGAAACATACGATTTAGCAGAAATATCATGCGATATACACGATTTCGCTTCAAATTCTTGCGAAATAGCGATTTTAAACAAACGATTTAGCTTCAAATTCATGCGAAATGAACAATTTAGCTTCAGATTCATGCGAAATACACGAATTAGCTTTAAATCAACGCGAAACATACGATTTATCGTCAAAATCATGTGAAACACACGATTTCGGTTGAAATTCTTGCGAAATAGCGATTTTAAACAAACGATTTAGCTTCAAATTCATGTGATATGAACTATTTAACTTCAGATTCATGCGAAATACACGAATTAGCTTTAAATCAACGCGAAACATACGATTTAACTTCAATATCATGCGAAACACACGATTTCGATTCAAATTCGTGCGAAATAGAGATTTTAAACAAACGATTTAGCTTCAAATTCATGCGAATGAACAATTTAGCTTCAGATTAATGCGAAATACACGAATTAGCTTTAAATCAACGCGAAACAAACGATTTAACTTCAATATCAAGCGATATACACGATTTCGCTTCAAATTCGTGCGAAATAGCGATTTTAAACAAACGATTTGGCTTCAAATTCATGTGATATGAACTATTTAAATTCAGATTCATGCGAAATACACGAATTAGCTTTAAATCAACGCGAAACATACGATTTATCGTCAATATCATGCGAAACACACGATTTCGATTCAAATTCGTGCGAAATAGAGATTTTAAACAAACGATTTAGCTTCAAATTCATGCGAAATGAACAATTTAGCTTCAGATTCATGCGAAATACACGAATTAGCTTTAAATCAACGCGAAACATACGTTTTAGCATCAATATCATGCGATATACACGATTTCGCTTCAAATTCGTGCGAAATAGCGATTTTAAACAAACGATTTAGCTTCAAATTCATGTGATATGAACAATTCAGCTTCAGATTAATGCGAAATACACGAATTAGCTTTAAATCAACGCGAAACATACGATTAGCAGAAATATCATGCGATATACACGATTTCGCTTCAAATTCTTGCGAAATAGCGATTTTAAACAAACGATTTAGCTTCAAATTCATGCGAAATGAACAATTTAGCTTCAGATTCATGCGAAATACACGAATTAGCTTTAAATCAACGCGAAACATACGATTTATCGTCAAAATCATGTGAAACACACGATTTCGGTTGAAATTCTTGCGAAATAGCGATTTTAAACAAACGATTTAGCTTCAAATTCATGTGATATGAACTATTTAACTTCAGATTCATGCGAAATACACGAATTAGCTTTAAATCAACGCGAAACATACGATTTAACTTCAATATCATGCGAAACACACGATTTCGATTCAAATTCGTGCGAAATAGAGATTTTAAACAAACGATTTAGCTTCAAATTCATGCGAAATGAACAATTTAGCTTCAGATTAATGCGAAATACACGAATTAGCTTTAAATCAACGCGAAACAAACGATTTAACTTCAATATCAAGCGATATACACGATTTCGCTTCAAATTCGTGCGAAATAGCGATTTTAAACAAACGATTTGGCTTCAAATTCATGTGATATGAACTATTTAAATTCAGATTCATGCGAAATACCACGAATTTAGCTTTAAATCAACGCGAAACATACGATTTATCGTCAATATCATGCGAAACACACGATTTCGATTCAAAATTCGTGCGAAATAGAGATTTTAAACAAACGATTTAGCTTCAAATTCATGCGAAATGAACAATTTAGCTTCAGATTCATGCGAAATACACGAATTAGCTTTAAATCAACGCGAAACATACGTTTAGCATCAATATCATGCGATATACACGATTTCGCTTCAAATTCGTGCGAAAGTAGCGATTTTAAACAAACGATTTAGCTTCAAATTCATGTGATATGAACAATTCAGCTTCAGATTAATGCGAAATACACGAATTAGCTTTAAATCAACGCGAAACATACGATTTAGCAGAAATATCATGCGATATACACGATTTCGCTTCAAATTCTTGCGAAATAGCGATTTTAAACAAACGATTTAGCTTCAAATTCATGTGATATGAACAAATTAGCTTCAGATTAATGCGAAATACACGAATTAGCTTTAAATCAACGCGAAACACACGATTTATCGTCAATATCATGCGAAACACACGATTTCGCTTCAAATTCGTGCGAAAAAGAGATTTTAAACAAAGATTTAGCTTCAAATTCATGCGAAATGAACAATTTTAGCTTCAGATTAATGCGAAATACACGAATTAGCTTTAAATCAACGCGGAAACATACGATTAGCTTCAATATCATGCGAAACACACGATTTCGCTTCAAATTCGTGCGAAATAGCGATTTTAAACAAACGATTTAGCTTCAAATTCATGTGATATGAACAACTTAGCTTCAGATTAATGCGAAATACACGAATTAGCTTTAAATCAACGCGAAACATACGATTTAGCAGAAATATCATGCGATATACACGATTTCGCTTCAA
The DNA here is from genome assembly GCF_051020955.1 of Megalopta genalis. NCBI lineage: Eukaryota > Metazoa > Arthropoda > Insecta > Hymenoptera > Halictidae > Megalopta > Megalopta genalis. The sequence continues at coordinate 52,916 of NW_027477687.1, read as the reverse complement.
ATTCTTGCGAAATAGCCATTTTAAAACAATCGATTTAGCTTCAGATTCATGCGAAATACACGAATTAGCTTAAATCAATGCGAAACATACAATTTATCGTCAATATCATGCGAAACACACGATTTCGCTTCAATTTGTGCGAAATAGAGATTTATACAAAGATTTTAGCTTCAAATTCATGCGAAATGAACAATTTAGCTTCAGATTAATGCGAAATACACGAATTAGCTTTAAATCAACTCGAAACATACGATTTAGCTTCAATATCATGCGAAACACACGATTTCGATTGAAATTCGTGCGAAATAGCGATTTTCAACAAACGATTTAGCTTCAAATTCATGCGAAATGAACAATTTAGCTTCAGATTCATGCGAAATCCACGATTAGCTTTAAATCAACGCGAAACATACGATTTAACTTCAATATCATGCGAAACACACGATTTCGCTTCAAATTCGTGCGAATAGCGATTTTAAACAAACGATTTAGCTTGAAATTCATGTGATATGAACTATTTAAATTCAGATTCATGCGAAATACACGAATTAGCTTTAAATCAACGCGAAACATACGATTTATCGTCAATATCATGCGAAACACACGATTTCGATTCAAATTCGTGCGAAATAGAGATTTTAAACAAACGATTTAGCTTCAAATTCATGCGAAATGAACAATTTAGCTTCAGATTCATGCGAAATACACGAATTAGCTTTAAATCAACGCGAAACATACGGGATTTAGCTTCAATATCATGCGAAACACACGATTTCGCTTCAAATTCGTGCGAAATAGCGATTTTAAACAAACGATTTAGCTTCAAATTCATGTGATATGAACAACTTAGCTTCAGATTAATGCGAAATACACGAATTAGCTTTAAATCAACGCGAAACATACGATTTAGCAGAAATATCATGCGATATACACGATTTCGCTTCAAATTCTTGCGAAATAGCCATTTTAAACAATCGATTTAGCTTCAGATTCATGCGAAATACACGAATTAGCTTTAAATCAATGCGAAAACATACAATTTATCGTCAATATCATGCGAAACACACGATTTCGCTTCAAATTTGTGCGAAATAGAGATTTTATACAAAGATTTAGCTTTCAAATTCATGCGAAATGAACAATTTTGCTTCAGATTAATGCGAAATACACGAATTAGCTTTAAATCAACTCGAAACATACGATTTAGCTTCAATATCATGCGAAACACACGATTTCGATTGAAATTCGTGCGAAATAGCGATTTTCAACAAACGATTTAGCTTCAAATTCATGCGAAATGAACAATTTAGCTTCAGATTCATGCGAAATCCACGAATTAGCTTAAATCAACGCGAAACATACGATTTAACTTCAATATCATGCGAAACACACGATTTCGATTGAAATTCGTGCGAAATAGCGATTTTCAACACACGATTTAGCTTCAAATTCATGTGATATGAACAATTTAGCTCAGATTCATGCGAAATACACGAATTAGCTTTAAATCAACGCGAAACAAACGATTTAAATTCAATATCAAGCGATATACACGATTTCGCTTCAAATCTCGTGCGAAATAGCGATTTTAAACAAACGATTTAGCTTGAAATTCATGTGATATGAACTATTTAAATTCAGATTCATGCGAATACACGAATTAGCTTTAAATCAACGCGAAACATACGATTTATCGTCAATATCATGCGAACACACACGATTTCGATTCAAATTCGTGATAAATAGAGATTTTAAACAAACGATTTAGCTTCAAATTCATGCGAAATGAACAATTTAGCTTCAGATTCATGGCAAAAATACACGAATTAGCTTTAAATCAACGCGAAACATACGATTTAGCTTCAATATCATGCGAAACACACGATTTCGATTGAAATTCGTGCGAAATAGCGATTTTCAACAAACGATTTAGCTTCAAATTCATGCGAATGAACAATTTAGCTTCAGATTCATGCGAAATCCACGAATTAGCTTTAAATCAACGCGAAACATACGATTTAACTTCAATATCATGCGAAACACAACGATTTCGATTGAAATTCGTGCGAAATAGCGATTTTCAACACTCGATTTAGCTTCAAATTCATGTGATATGAACAATTTAGCTTCAGATTCATGCGAAATACACGAATTAGCTTTAAATCAACGCGAAACAAACGATTTAAATTCAATATCAAGCGATATACACGATTTCGCTTCAAATTCGTGCGGGAAAATAGCGATTTTAAACAAACGATTTAGCTTGAAATTCATGTGATATGAACTATTTAAATTCAGATTCATGCGAAATACACGAATTAGCTTTAAATCAACGCGAAACATACGATTTATCGTCAATATCATGCGAAACACACGATTTCGATTCAAATTCGTGCGAAATAGCGATTTTCAACAAACGATTTAGCTTCAAATTCATGCGAAATGAACAATTTAGCTTCAGATTCATGCGAAATCCCACGAATTAGCTTTAAATCAACGCGAAACATACGATTTAACTTCAATATCATGCGAACACACGATTTCGATTGAAATTCGTGCGAAATAGCGATTTTCAACACACGATTTAGCTTCAAATTCATGTGATATGAACAATTTAGCTTCAGATTCATGCGAAATACACGAATTAGCTTTAAATCAACGCGAAACAAACGATTTTAAATTCAATATCAAGCGATATACACGATTTCGCTTCAAATTCGTGCGAAATAGCGATTTAAAACAAACGATTTAGCTTGAAATTCATGTGATATGAACTATTTAAATTCAGATTCATGCGAAATACACGAATTAGCTTTAAATCAACGCGAAACATACGATTTATCGTCAATATCATGCGAAACACACGATTTCGATTCAAATTCGTGCGAAATAGAGATTTTAAACAAACGATTTAGCTTCAAATTCATGCGAAATGAACAATTTAGCTTCAGATTCATGCAAAATACACGAATTAGCTTTAAATCAACCGCGAAACATACGTTTTAGCTTCAATATCATGCGATATACACGATTTCGCTTCAAATTCGTGCGAAATAGCGATTTTAAACAAACGATTTAGCTTCAAATTCATGTGATATGAACAATTTAGCTTCAGATTAATGCGAAATACACGAATTAGCTTTAAATCAACGCGAAACAAACGATTTATCGTCAATATCATGCGAAACACACGATTTCGCTTCAAATTCGTGCGAAAAAGAGATTTTAAACAAAGATTAGCTTCAAATTCATGCGAAATGAACAATTTAGCTTCAGATTAATGCGAAATACACGAATTAGCTTTAAATCAACGCGAAACATACGATTTAGCTTCAATATCATGCGAAACACACGATTTCGCTTCAAATTCGTGCGAAATAGCGATTTTAAACAAACGATTTAGCTTCAAATTCATGTGATATGAACAACTTAGCTTCAGATTAATGCGAAATACACGAATTAGCTTTAAATCAACGCGAAACATACGATTTAGCAGAAATATCATGCGATATACACGATTTCGCTTCAAATTCTTGCGAAATAGCCATTTTAAACAATCGATTTAGCTTCAGATTCATGCGAAATACACGAATTAGCTTTAAATCAATGCGAAACATACAATTTATCGTCAATATCATGCGAAACACACGATTTCGCTTCAAATTTGTGCGAAATAGAGATTTTATACAAAGATTTAGCTTCAAATTCATGCGAAATGAACAATTTAGCTTCAGATTAATGCGAAATACACGAATTAGCTTTAAATCAACTCGAAACATACGATTTAGCTTCAATATCATGCGAAACACACGATTTCGATTGAAATTCGTGCGAAATAGCGATTTTCAACAAACGATTTAGCTTCAAATTCATGCGAAATGAACAATTTAGCTTCAGATTCATGCGAAATCCACGAATTAGCTTTAAATCAACGCGAAACATACGATTTAACTTCAATATCATGCGAAACACACGATTTCGATTGAAATTCGTGCGAAATAGCGATTTTCAACACACGATTTAGCTTCAAATTCATGTGATATGAACAATTTAGCTTCAGATTCATGCGAAATACACGAATTAGCTTTAAATCAACGCGAAACAAACGATTTAAATTCAATATCAAGCGATATACACGATTTCGCTTCAAATTCGTGCGAAATAGCGATTTTAAACAAACGATTTAGCTTGAAATTCATGTGATATGAACTATTTAAATTCAGATTCATGCGAAATACACGAATTAGCTTTAAATCAACGCGAAACATACGATTTATCGTCAATATCATGCGAAACACACGATTTCGATTCAAATTCGTGCGAAATAGAGATTTTAAACAAACGATTTAGCTTCAAATTCATGCGAAATGAACAATTTAGCTTCAGATTCATGCAAAATACACGAATTAGCTTTAAATCAACGCGAAACATACGTTTTAGCTTCAATATCATGCGATATACACGATTTCGCTTCAAATTCGTGCGAAATAGCGATTTTAAACAAACGATTTAGCTTCAAATTCATGTGATATGAACAATTTAGCTTCAGATTAATGCGAAATACACGAATTAGCTTTAAATCAACGCGAAACATACGATTTAGCAGAAATATCATGCGATATACACGATTTCGCTTCAAATTCTTGCGAAATAGCGATTTTAAACAAACGATTTAGCTTCAAATTCATGTGATATGAACTATTTAAATTCAGATTCATGCGAAATACACGAATTAGCTTTAAATCAACGCGAAACATACGATTTATCGTCAATATCATGCGAAACACACGATTTCGATTCAAATTCGTGCGAAATAGAGATTTTAAACAAACGATTTAGCTTCAAATTCATGCGAAATGAACAATTTAGCTTCAGATTCATGCAAAATACACGAATTAGCTTTAAATCAACGCGAAACATACGTTTTAGCTTCAATATCATGCGATATACACGATTTCGCTTCAAATTCGTGCGAAATAGCGATTTTAAACAAACGATTTAGCTTCAAATTCATGTGATATGAACAATTTAGCTTCAGATTAATGCGAAATACACGAATTAGCTTTAAATCAACGCGAAACATACGATTTAGCAGAAATATCATGCGATATACACGATTTCGCTTCAAATTCTTGCGAAATAGCGATTTTAAACAAACGATTTAGCTTCAAATTCATGTGATATGAACAATTTAGCTTCAGATTAATGCGAAATACACGAATTAGCTTTAAATCAACGCGAAACACACGATTTATCGTCAATATCATGCGAAACACACGATTTCGCTTCAAATTCGTGCGAAATAGAGATTTTAAACAAACGATTTAGCTTCAAATTCATGCGAAATGAACAATTTAGCTTCAGATTAATGCGACATACACGAATTAGCTTTAAATCAACTCGAAACATACGATTTAGCTTCAATATCATGCGAAACACACGATTTCGATTGAAATTCGTGCGAAATAGCGATTTTCAACAAACGATTTAGCTTCAAATTCATGCGAAATGAACAATTTAGCTTCAGATTCATGCGAAATCCACGAATTAGCTTTAAATCAACGCGAAACATACGATTTAACTTCAATATCATGAGAAACACACGATTTCGATTGAAATTCGTGCGAAATAGCGATTTTCAACAAACGATTTAGCTTCAAATTCATGTGATATGAACAATTTAGCTTCAGATTCATGCGAAATACACGAATTAGCTTTAAATCAACGCGGAACATACGATTTAGCAGAAATATCATGCGATATACACGATTTCGCTTCAAATTCGTGAGAAATAGCGATTTTAAACAAACGATTTAGCTTCAAATTCATGTGATATGAACAATTTAGCTTAAGATTAATGCGAAATACACGAATTAGCTTTAAATCAACGCCAAACATACGATTTAGCTTCAATATCATGCGATATACACGATTTCGCTTCAAATTCGTGCGAAATAGCGATTTTAAACAAACGATTTAGCTTCAAATTCATGTGATATGAACAATTTAGCTTAAGATTAATGCGAAATACACGAATTAGCTTTAAATCAACGCGAAACAAACGATTTAACTTCAATATTGTTACGTCTCCCGACGTATTGATGTAACCATATAAATGCGGATTCGGCAAGCCAACGCCTTGCCGGGTCGAGCGCCGGGCGCTCGAAAAATTTTGGAAATAGGTGTCAAATTACATCGTAATTTGACACCCTTTTCAGGCCCGGGCCTTCAAATCGACCTAGCCATAAGAACGTAGATTATATATATTAACCCGAACTAGTTATAGGAAGATATACTACATTCGAGCCCCTATCCTACGCTCTCCCGATACCCATCCTACCGTTCAACCCATTACCGACACCTCCGCCAACGTTACCATACGAGTAATACCATAAGAAGCGTTCAAGCGTTTACCGACTCTTCCACTGTTGTTACCATATGCGTAATACCGTAAGACGTGTGCAAGCGTTAGCTATAGAACACCAAAGACGCGCTCCACTAGCCGACTCACCAGCATTCCCCGGCATCCCCACTCCGGAGGATTCCCCACCACATGGTACGCCCCACTCGTACCTCCCCGGAGCAGCAGCGCCCCCACAACCGAAGGAGGTCAGAGCACCAGCGAAGATCGTCAGTTCTACTCCCAGCTCCACCGAAGAACGACTTCCTCTGGAGACCTCCCCGCACTTTACTATTTCAACTCTACTCCCAGTCGTAGTTAATATTAGGAGTCTAAGTGTATCTTAATCTTGAATATATTCTTTAATACTTAGTTATTGTCGTACCCTTCAATCTTCAATCCTAACTTCTTCACGGCAAAGGAAACGAGTGTCGCCTATGGTCGAACGGTTGTCTAAACCCTTCTGACTGCCAAGTTAATATACGCACGGAGCTCACCCTGAATGCTCGGTATAGAGACTTGAGGCTTTCGGTTGGAACCTGACAACAGTCCTTCTAAGCGACATAAGCTCCCCATGCCAAAACGCGCCGGTCGTAAATATCAGCTTCGGAAGCTTTGCCGAAAAACCAGCGCGATCGCTGACGGCTCACGGAGATTCGACCGCCAACGAAACTACGAGGCCCGTATCATCGCCCAGCTTCAGCGAGCCGTGAGACATCCATACGTCGAGCTGGTCCAGTGGAGCGAGCCCCGTCCGATCGACATAGACGATACCACGTCCTACCCTCCAGTCTACGCGAAGGGAGACCCACGTCGAAGGCGCTACACGACGTTCATCTTGAAGCAAGCCGCACTCCGAGCCCTCGAGGTCGCCCGGTCTATCGACCCGATGTACTAGACCGTCCGGTGAGTGCCTTTTGTAAACCGCCTATTCGCGAACGCATGAGATCCCGGTAATACACCGAACGTACGAGTCGCGTGTGTACCCAAAGGTTTGCAACGTACGTCTTGATCCGCGGTATTCGTGCGAATATATATATTTTTCGGGAAACGACGCCGCGGGACGTAACAATTTGGTGGCAGCGGTGGGATCGCTAAACCTCTCATGATGCCCGCGAATCCTCCAGCGGTTTCTACGCGCTCGCAAACATACGACCTCAAGTCCAAACAGTTAACGCAGGACGAATTATTCGCGATCCAGAAGACCCTCGCTAATAAAGAGGCTCGCCTCCTAGAACAAGCTAATAGCTTAGAGAGGAAAAAGGAGGAATTTCAATCTCAAGTATCCCTAGCGCAGTCAGAGATGGACCTAGACCGCGAAGCCATCCACAACGAGAACGTCCAATTACGCGAACAACTCGAAATCTTAAAAACCGAAGCAACGCGCGTACAAAACCCCCTTTCTTCGGGCGCCTCAGAAATAACGAATCAGAACACAGGCAGTATGCCCGAACCAGAAAATTCCGGACTAACATTGAAGGCCGCGGCCGAATCCATACCCACGTTCGACGGATCTCAACCGCCGGTCCTCCAATTCACTCGCACGTGCCTCCGAGCCAGGACCCTGATTCCTCCACACGCGGAAGGTACTCTCGCAAAATTAATAGTCAGTAAATTACGTGGACGCGCATACATCGCAATAGAAGACTGGCCTATAAGAACAGTCTCGGGAGTTTGCGACAGATTGAAAAACGTTTTCGGATCATGCCACACTGTCGACCACTATCGCGGAGAGTTGTCGAATATTTTCATGCGTCCGAACGAACACATATTAGACTACATTAGTCGCGTCAAAGATCTGCGCGATGCAATAATCGATTGCAACAGAAGCCGCACCGATATATTTGAAATAGATGACTTCACGAGGGACTGCCTCATTCGAGGATCCGTTCCCACGATTCGGTCGCAGCTCAGGCCCCTTAGAGATAAACCTCTCCACCGCGTGTATGACGAAGCGATAAGCGTCTTTAAGGAACTAGAGCTCGATAAGGTGAGATACGAGAAGCATAACATCCGCGAGGTTCGGTTCTGCGATAACCGGGGCGAAACCCAACGCGACACCAGACCAAACATCCGCGCCGAGATAAGCCGATATCGGTCACCGTCGCCCGCACCGTTCCGCGAGGCGCGTTCCCACGAACCGCCGCGCTCACCTTATCGCGATACGCCACCGCAGCCCGACCGTCGAGTTCCCACCAACGACTCTTACGAACGACCGCGCAGCAATTACGCCACACCAAGCCGCGACGTATACATACCTCCACCCAGACGCGAAGGTAATTCCTCTTCATACCCGCGAAACCAGCAGAAATTTTGCAATTACTGCAAGACGCCGGGACACGACATTCACGAATGTCGCAAGCGAGAGTACAACAACCGCATACGCGAACAGCAGGGAAACGGGAGGCCCCTCCCGTCTCACCCGAACCCGCGACGGGAGGTAACCGAAAACTCGCGCCCACAATCGATCCGGACGTTATCGAGCGAACACACTGTACCAGAGGAAGAGTGTCGCGAGTCACATTAAGCCCCGATACCAAAGTGCCACACGTAATGGTTTCGTCCCCCGACTTTCCTTCCACCGGAAAATTTATGATCGACACTGGAGCCGAGCCGAATATAATCAAGGCATCGCTCCTTAACCCAAGCATAGTCGTAGATGTCGCGAATAGTATTAATATATCGGGGATCACTGACGAAAGCGTTGCAACCCTGGGTTCTACCACCGTCAACATAGCAAACGCAGTGGTGGAATTCCACGTGGTGCCTGATACGTTCCCAATTCCTGCGGACGGAATTTTGGGAGCAGCATTCCTCTCGGGAGAGGCAGAGATATCGTTCAGAACCAAAAGCCTGGTCTGGAACGGAAATAAATTCTCGTTTTTATCAGCAGATAGGTGTATTATCGGACCACGCGCGAGCGCGTGTATCGCGGTGAACGCCACCGGCCCGGAAATAGGCTACATTAGAAAATGCGAATTAACACCAGGCGTGATGGTGCCGCATTGCTTAGTCAAAATCTCTAACGGAAAAGCATTCGTTAACTGCGTAAACACTTCGGACAAGGCTGTCGACCTCCCCATGCCGACCATGGAGCTGGAGGAGGTGGAAGGCATCGAGTATACCGCGGAATCACGCGAGACCAATTCAATTTCAATTCATTCAGTTGCTCAATACTTCGAATCCAGCTCTCCTAACTCGCGACGTAAAGAGATCACCGACATAATAAGTACGAGTCATCTCAGCAAAGAGGAGAGATCACACGTCGACCAAATCATTTACGAATACCACGACGTCTTCCACCTCCCGGGTGAGCCTCTGGGAAAGACTAACGCGGTAAAACATAAAATTATAACAACCGACGAAATACCCGTACATGTAAAACAGTATAGATATCCTCCAATCCACAAAGAGGAAATCAATAACCAGATGAAGGAGCTGTTGGAACAAAATATCGTAGCTCCTTCCAAGTCACCATTCAATAGCCCTTTGTGGATTGTCCCGAAGAAACCCGACGCCGACGGGAACAAAAGGTGGCGTATGGTAGTCGATTTCAGGTCTTTAAACGAAAAGTCGATCCCGGATGCCTACCCGTTACCAAGCATCCTAGAAATCTTAGATCAACTCGGCAGTGCAAAATATTTTAGCGTTTTCGATTTGGCCAGCGGGTTCCACCAGATCGAAATGGAACCCGAAGACGCGGCGAAAACGGCATTCTCAACCCCTTACGGACACTACGAGTTCAAAAGGATGCCCTTCGGCCTACGGAACGCCCCCGCCACCTTTCAGAGGCTAATGGACAATATTTTATCGGGTCTCCAGGGCACGGAGCTCTTCGTGTACCTGGATGACATAGTTATCTACGCGAGAAGTTTATCAGAGCACAAGTCCAAGTTCAACAAGCTTGCCCAAAGGTTGCGGGACGCGAACCTTAAACTACAACCGTCGAAATGCGGATTTTTGCACCGCGAGGTAGCGTACCTCGGCCACATAATAGGGGAGGACGGAGTTAAGCCCTGTCCACAGAAAATTATTGCGGTCAAAGAATTCCCCAAACCCAAAAACGTAAAGAGCCTTCGCGAGTTCCTTGGTCTGTCGGGCTATTACAGACGGTTTATCAAAAACTTTTCAAACATCTCGAAACCACTAACCACGCTGCTAAAAAAGGACACCAAGTTCGTTTGGGGTCAACAACAGGAAAACGCCTTTCACACGTTACGAGAAGTGTTGACCACGGAGCCGCTATTACAGTATCCAGATTTCTCTAAAGAATTTAACATAACAACAGATGCTTCGGGGTATGCCATAGGCGGCATTCTTAGCCAGGGAGAACAGGGGAAAGATCGTCCCATCGCGTACGCATCTCGCCTACTTCACGGTGCAGAATTAAATTACTCAACCATCGAGAAGGAGTGCCTAGCCATCATTTACTGTACGCAATATTTCCGGCCATACATCTACGGCCACAAATTCAACCTAATCACAGATCATCAGCCACTCGTGTGGATGAACTCAGTCAAAGACCCTACGTCCAGGCTGCTCCGTTGGCGCCTGAAACTGGCCGAGTTCGATTACCGGATCACTTACAAAACAGGAAAAACCAATTTAAACGCAGACGCGCTTTCACGCAACCCCGTGAGCACCCTTCCAATGTCCTCCGGCTCTGGGTCCTCCGACATGTTCGACGCCGTTAAACGACCACCGCGACCCCTTCCACCCACCCCACAGAACCCGTCACCAATCCTCGGCCGACGGCCACCATCGCGAAATGTTCCTTCCACTCCCCGCCCCAACCAACCGCCACCTAGCCCGCCATCTTCACGAAAAGATCTGCCATTTTCACCCAACGCCTCGCCTTCATCTCACCAATCCCCAACCGCCCATTCCCCTCCGCACACTCCTCGCTCTCCTACGATAACAGTGGACACGCCCACCGACAGAGCAGTCACGTCCAGCCCCGAATCACAATCGGAAACCGACAGTAGCGAGAACATATTCGAACAATACAACCACCCCGCGAAACCAAATAGAAGAACGTTCGTGCATACACGCGACCGGTTGATTATGCGCGACGATAACCTGGTGGCGTTCATAACAATGGACGGCCAACCCGTGGACCCCGGGGCAGTAGATCTGTTCTCAGCCGGTAGAATACCACCACTCGAAAACCTAACGTTGTCCAGGGCAAAAGTATTGAACTCCGGAAAGAAGAAATTAATCCTACTCCCCATAAAATCCACAAAACATCACGCGGCCTCGCACGAAAACATAACAGAGTCTCTCAGATCAATACTGGACGTCGTGACCGAACTACAACTCGATTCCTTTAGCATATCAAAGATATCAATAGACGAGACACCCTGGATCAGCATTTACAAAATTCTCTTAGAACTATTTTCAAACACCAACACACAAATTTTCGCCTGCGGTAACGAAGTTCGGATACCCCCGATCAACGATCGATCCTCCATAATATCTGAAAACCACGACTCAGCCTTCGCGGGACACAAAGGCATTACGAAAACGTACAGGAGAATCAGGGAAAGATATTTTTGGCCCACACTCAAAAAAGAAGTCCAAGAATTCGTAAATTCGTGTGAATCATGCCAACGAAAAAAATTAGTCCGCGTTAAAACAAGACAACCCATGACGATAACTGACACGCCCGTTAGCGCTTTCGAGAAAGTTTCAATGGATATTGTAGGCCCGCTTCCCACTTCACCTAACGACTTCTCCTACATCTTAACAATCCAAGACCTCCTCACAAAATACTCCCTAGCCATCCCACTAAGAAACGCGAACGCGATAGAAATCGCGAATGCGTTTACCCAGGAATTTATTTGCCGTTTCGGCGCGCCAAAGGGTATACTGACTGATCAAGGAACGAATTTCCTCAGTTCTCTCATGAGAAATGTAGCTAAGCGATTCAAGATCACACAATTCAAAACAACCGCGTTCAGACCCCAAAGCAACGGCTCAGTAGAACGTTCTCACCACGTTTTAACGGAATATCTGAAACAGTACATAACGAAGGGAAACTGGGACGAGTGGCTGCCGTTCGCAACCTTCTCATATAACACGAGTACGCACGAAGGCACACTGTTCACCCCTCACGAGCTTGTCTTCGGTACAATAGCTAGGACTCCCTCAGCAAATACCGCAATGCACGACTCGTCAGACGAGTCATACAACAAATATTTAGAAAATCTTCAATCAAGAATCTCCGAAACAGTAGGGAAAGCCCGAGAGAACTTGGAATCCGCAAAGTATCGCTCTAAAAAATATTACGACAGGAAAACGAATGCTCAATCCTTTTCCGTCGGGGACAATGTGTATCTACTCAAAGAGCCGCGTAAAAGTAAGTTCGACGACGAATATTCCGGCCCGTACGAAATTGTGGAATGTATAAGCGATAGAAATGTAAGGATAAACTATAAGTCTGGTTCGCGAGTGGTCCATACGGACAAACTGAAACACGCCCCAACAGGACACCTCAGAGTGCAAAGTGTAACAGAGACGCGTTCGCCCCCACCCCAAACCCCAAACCCCACCACTCGGAACATAGGACAGCACCGGTATAAAACAGTGAGCGAGCTCCGAGACAACCCTCAGTCTGCATCCAACACCGCCAACATGAACATGACCGCACCACTTCTGATCTTCACTCTCATACGTACAGCCTCAGCAGTGATAGGCTACGACTGTGGAAGTTCGACCGTAAACGCGACTACGTTCTCCACAGTAGACAAACCGCTCTGCGAATTTTCCGATACCGAACCGACAGTCCAAAACGTCAGTATTCAGCTCCTCCAGATAGTCGACTTCGAGGAGACCACAACCTTCCAATGCAAAGTTGAAATAGATCGGACCATCTACTATTGCGGCATGCACTCCCACATGTCCGTAGTGAATAACGGCCGCCAACAGTACCTTCTCAACACTCCAAGAGACATATGCAAAACAATGCATAACTCAGGCGTACTTGTGCTACCGCCCAACAACCAATTAGTGGGACTAATGAGCAACAGCACCACCACGAGAAGTATTACACTGGCAGGTTCCATTCTGCAGGACGGAACATGCGGCGGAACTACGTATAGCGACCCTTTCGGCACTTGGAACCAAGTCATAGTGCAAGCAGTGATCAGAGTCACTCTCAAAAACTTCAGCGCCTCAACCAAAATCTCGACCAATGAGATACTCCTACCCACAGGACACCGGTGCACACTCGACAGGGAATACTGCACGGATCCGGAAGACGGATTCACCTTTTGGGACAGCATGCCTACCGACCAGTGCGCCTTCAACAAATATGAAGTCCTCTTCGATGGCAGATCTACCAAAGTCTTCACACCAAACCACAGCAACACTCCAACTTACACAGTGGCATCCGGCGACACCGTATTCGCACTCACGAGCACCGGCCGGACGCAGATCTGCGGCTACACGCTAATCCGGACCGAACACCCGAAGCTGCTCCTCCTAGAAACAGACAAAGAAGGAAAATTCAAATCAATTACCAAAACCAAGATCAATAGCCTGGACATATTCACTTATGTAAACACGAAATTCGTGTATATCGAGAAGCACCTCCGGTCCCAAATCATCGCAATGTATAGAGACATCATCAACCAAAAATGCGCACTGGAACGCCAGGTCTTGAAAAATGTTATCTCACTAATCCACATATCACCGGCAGAAGTCGCCACAACATTGGTAAAAGAGCCCGGTTACATGGCCATTCCCGCCGGAGAAGCCATATACGTCGTCAAGTGCATACCCGTTCAGTGCGTCCTCAGGAAGACAGAGGAGTGCTACGACGAACTTCCCGTCACCTATAGAAACAATTCGTTCTTCCTGACGCCACGCACGCATATCCTCACAAGAACAGGCACTAAAAGAGTATGCAACGAATTGATTCCACCGATCTACCAAATTCACGGGGCATGGTACAAGATTACGCCTCGACCAGTAGAGAGTATACCACCTCCGCCACTCCAGCCGATAACAACATCTACATGGAAATACATTGACCCAACAAATCTTGCTACCGGCGGAATATACACACAGGAAGACATCCAAAAACTTAATGAGCACATCATGTTCCCTATCGAAAAGATGGCAGTAATAAATGCACTGGCACAAGGCGCATCAGGCAGATCGTACGCAGACGGATCCGTGAAACTGCACAATCTGATGGATGAGGACACCTTGAAACAGATCGCAGAATCAACTAGCAAGAAAATATGGGGCACCTTCATCGAATTCGGCTCCATAATGGCTGGGTTCATGGGACTATACTTGGCCATACGAATCATCAAACTTTGCATCAACACAATCCTCAACGGGATCGCTCTACACGCGGCCTACGGGTGGAGTCTCCAGCTCCTCGCAGCATCGTGGAGTGCCCTGGCGCACTTCTGCCTTTACCTAAAGCACAAACAAAGTGTCAGTGAAGTGCCCCCCAAGTGTACCACGACCGAGTGTATCCCTTTAACAAGCGTTATAGTCGATAAGGAAGAGCAAACGGACTCAAAAACAAAGAACTCTAACGACTTTGAAAACTCTATCGAGCGTACTGATAAATACGTATCGTATAAGAAACGGTCTCTCCTCGCCGACTCAGACGAGGAAGAAAAATGACTATCATCATTTTTCTTTCTCCCAGGGGGGGAGGTGTTACGTCTCCCGACGTATTGATGTAACCATATAAATGCGGATTCGGCAAGCCAACGCCTTGCCGGTACATCGTAATTTGACACCCTTTTCAGGCCCGGGCCTTCAAATCGACCTAGCCATAAGAACGTAGATTATATATATTAACCCGAACTAGTTATAGGAAGATATACTACATTCGAGCCCCTATCCTACGCTCTCCCGATACCCATCCTACCGTTCAACACATTACCGACACCTCCGCCAACGTTACCATACGAGTAATACCATAAGAAGCGTTCAAGCGTTTACCGACTCTTCCACTGTTGTTACCATATGCGTAATACCGTAAGACGTGTGCAAGCGTTAGCTATAGAACACCAAAGACGCGCTCCACTAGCCGACTCACCAGCATTCCCCGGCATCCCCACTCCGGAGGATTCCCCACCACATGGTACGCCCCACTCGTACCTCCCCGGAGCAGCAGCGCCCCCACAACCGAAGGAGGTCAGAGCACCAGCGAAGATCGTCAGTTCTACTCCCAGCTCCACCGAGGAACGACTTCCTCTGGAGACCTCCCCGCACTTTACTATTTCAACTCTACTCCCAGTCGTAGTTAATATTAGGAGTCTAAGTGTATCTTAATCTTGAATATATTCTTTAATACTTAGTTATTGTCGTACCCTTCAATCTTCAATCCTAACTTCTTCACGGCAAAGGAAACGAGTGTCGCCTATGGTCGAACGGTTGTCTAAACCCTTCTGACTGCCAAGTTAATATACGCACGGAGCTCACCCTGAATGCTCGGTATAGAGACTTGAGGCTTTCGGTTGGAACCTGACAACAGTCCTTCTAAGCGACATAAGCTCCCCATGCCAAAACGCGCCGGTCGTAAATATCAGCTTCGGAAGCTTTGCCGAAAAACCAGCGCGATCGCTGACGGCTCACGGAGATTCGACCGCCAACGAAACTACGAGGCCCGTATCATCGCCCAGCTTCAGCGAGCCGTGAGACATCCATACGTCGAGCTGGTCCAGTGGAGCGAGCCCCGTCCGATCGACATAGACGATACCACGTCCTACCCTCCAGTCTACGCGAAGGGAGACCCACGTCGAAGGCGCTACACGACGTTCATCTTGAAGCAAGCCGCACTCCGAGCCCTCGAGGTCGCCCGGTCTATCGACCCGATGTACTAGACCGTCCGGTGAGTGCCTTTTGTAAACCGCCTATTCGCGAACGCATGAGATCCCGGTAATACACCGAACGTACGAGTCGCGTGTGTACCCAAAGGTTTGCAACGTATCTTGATCCGCGGTATTCGTGCGAATATATATATTTTTCGGGAAACGACGCCGCGGGACGTAACAAAATCAACGCGGAACATACGATTTAGCAGAAATATCATGCGATATACACGATTTCGCTTCAAATTCGTGAGAAATAGCGATTTTAAACAAACGATTTAGCTTCAAATTCATGTGATATGAACAATTTAGCTTCAGATTCATGCGAAATACACGAATTAGCTTTAAATCAACGCGGAACATACGATTTAGCAGAAATATCATGCGATATACACGATTCCGCTTCAAATTCGTGAGAAATAGCGATTTTAAACAAACGATTTAGCTTCAAATTCATGCGAAATGAACAATTTAGCTTCAGATTAATGCGAAATACACGAATTAGCTTTAGATCAACGCGAAACATACGATTTAGTTTCAATATCATGCGAAACACACGATTTCGATTGAAATTCGTGCGAAATAGCGTTTTTCAACAAACAATTTAGCTTCAAATTCATGCGAAATGAACAATTTAGCTTCAGATTAATGCGAAATACACGAATTAGCTTTAAATCAACGCGAAACATACGATTTAGCTTCAATATCAAACGATATACACGATTTCGCTTCAAATTCGTGCGAAATAGCGATTTTAAACAAACGATTTAGCTTCAAATTCATGCGATATGAACAATTTAGCTTCAGATTCATGCGAAATACACGAATTAGCTTTAAATCAACGCGAAACATACAATTTAACTTCAATATCATGCGATATACACGATTTCGGTTCAAATTCTTGCGAAATAGCGATTTTAAACAAACGATTTAGCGTCAGATTCATGCGAAATACACGAATTAGCTTTAAATCAATGCGAAACATACAATTTATCGTCAATATCATGCGAAACACACGATTTCGCTTCAAATTCGTGCGAAAAAAGAGATTTTATACAAAGATTTAGCTTCAAATTCATGCGAAATGAACAATTTAGCTTCAGATTAATGCGACATACACGAATTAGCTTTAAATCAACTCGAAACATACGATTTAGCTTCAATATCATGCGAAACACACGATTTCGATTGAAATTCGTGCGAAATAGCGATTTTCAACAAACGATTTAGCTTCAAATTCATGCGAAATGAACAATTTAGCTTCAGATTCATGCGAAATCCACGAATTAGCTTTAAATCAACGCGAAACATACGATTTAACTTCAATATCATGAGAAACACACGATTTCGATTGAAATTCGTGCGAAATAGCGATTTTCAACAAACGATTTAGCTTCAAATTCATGTGATATGAACAATTTAGCTTCAGATTCATGCGAAATACACGAATTAGCTTTAAATCAACGCGGAACATACGATTTAGCAGAAATATCATGCGATATACACGATTTCGCTTCAAATTCGTGAGAAATAGCGATTTTAAACAAACGATTTAGCTTCAAATTCATGTGATATGAACAATTTAGCTTCAGATTCATGCGAAATACACGAATTAGCTTTAAATCAACGCGAAACATACGATTTAACTTCAATATCATGCGAAACACACGGTTTCGATTGAAATTCGTGCGAAATAGCGATTTTCAACAAACGATTTAGCTTCAAATTCATGCGAAATGAACAATTTAGCTTCAGATTCATGCGAAATACACGAATTAGCTTTAAATCAACGCGAAACATACGATTTCGTTTCAATATCATGCGATATACACGATTTCGCTTCAAATTCGTGTGAAATAGCGATTTTAAACAAACGATTTAGCTTCAAATTCATGTGATATGAACAATTTAGCTTCAGATTCATGCGAAATACACGAATTAGCTTTAAATCAACGCGAAACACACGATTTATCGCCAATATCATGCGAAACACACGATTTCGATTGAAATTCGTGCGAAATAGAGATTTTAAACAAACGATTTAGCTTCAAATTCATGCGAAATGAACAATTTAGCTTCAGATTCATGCGAAATACACGAATTAGCTTTAAATCAACGCGAAACATACGATTTAGCTTCAATATCATACGATATACACGATTTCGCTTCAAATTCGTGCGAAATAGCGATTTTAAACAAACGATTTAGCTTCAAATTCATGTGATATGAACAATTTAGCTTCAGATTAATGCGAAATACACGAATTAGCTTTAAACCAACACGAAACAACCGATTTAACTTCAATATCAAGCGATATACACGATTTCGCTTCAATTTCGTGCGAAATAGCGATTTTAAACAAACGATATAGCTTGAAATTCATGTGATATGAACTATTTAACTTCAGATTCATGCGAAATACACGAATTAGCTTTAAATCAACGCGAAACATACGATTTAACTTCAATATCAAGCGATATACACGATTTCGCTTCAAATTCGTGAGAAATAGCGATTTAAACAAACGAATTAGCTACAAATTCATGCGAAATGAACAATTTAACTTTAGATTCATGCGAAATACACGAATTAGCTTTAAATCAACGCGAAACATTCGATATAACTTCAATATCATGCGAAACACACGATTTCGATTCAAATTCGTGCGAAATAGAGATTTTAAACAAACGATTTAGCTTCAAATTCATGCGAAATGAACAATTTAGCTTCAGATTAATGCGAAATACACGAATTAGCTTTAAATCAACGCGAAACATTCGATATAACTTCAATATCATGCGAAACACAAGATTTCGATTGAAATTCGTGCGAAATAGCGATTTTAAACAAACGATATAGCTTGAAATTCATGTGATATGAACTATTTAACTTCAGATTCATGCGAAATACACGAATTAGCTTTAAATCAACGCGAAACAAACGATTTAACTTCAATATCATGCGATATACACGATTTCGCTTCAAATTCTTGCGAAATAGCGATTTTAAACAAACGATTTAGCTTCAAATTCATTTGATATGAACTATTTAACTTCAAGATTCATGCGAAATACACGAATTAGCTTTAAATCAACGCGAAACATACGATTTAACTTCAATATCATGCGAAACACACGATTTCGATTCAAATTCGTGCGAAATAGAGATTTTAAACAAACGATTTAGCTTCAAATTCATGCGAAATGAACAATTTAGCTTCAGATTAATGCGAAATACACGAATTAGCTTTAAATCAACGCGAAACATACGATTTAGCTTCAATTTCATGCGATATACACGATTTCGCTTCAAATTCGTGCGAAATAGCGATTTTATACAAACGATTTAGCTTCAAATTCATGTGATATGAACAATTTAGCTTCAGATTAATGCGAAATACACGAATTAGCTTTAAATCAACGCGAAACATACGATATAACTTCAATATCATGCGAAACACACGATTTCGATTGAAATTCGTGCGAAATAGCGATTTTAAACAAACGATTTAGCTTCAAATTCATGCGAAATGAACAATTTAGCTTCAGATTCATGCGAAATACACGAATTAGCTTTAAATCAACGCCAAACATACGATTTAGCTTCAATATCATGCGATATACACGATTTCGCTTCAAATTCGTGCGAAATAGCGATTTTAAACAAACGATTTAGTTTCAAATACATGTGATATGAACAATTTAGCTTAAGATTAATGCGAAATACACGAATTAGCTTTAAATCAACGCGAAACAAACGATTTAACTTCAATATCAAGCGATATACACGATTTCGCTTCAAATTCGTGCGAAATAGCGATTTTAAACAAACGATTTAGCTTGAAATTCATGTGATATGAACTATTTAAATTCAGATTCATGCGAAATACACGAATTAGCTTTAAATAAACGCGAAACATACGATTTATCGTCAATATCATGCTAAACACACGATTTTGATTCAAATTCGTGCGAAATAGAGATTTTAAACAAACGATTTAGCTTCAAATTCATGCGAAATGAACAATTTAGCTTCAGATTCATGCGAAATACACGAATTAGCTTTAAATCAACGCGAAACATACAATTTAACTTCAATATCATGCGATATACACGATTTCGGTTCAAATTCTTGCGAAATAGCGATTTTAAACAAACGATTTAGCGTCAGATTCATGCGAAATACACGAATTAGCTTTAAATCAATGCGAAACATACAATTTATCGTCAATATCATGCGAAACACACGATTTCGCTTCCAATTCGTGCGAAAAAAGAGATTTTATACAAAGATTTAGCTTCAAATTCATGCGAAATGAACAATTTAGCTTCAGATTAATGCGACATACACGAATTAGCTTTAAATCAACTCGAAACATACGATTTAGCTTCAATATCATGCGAAACACACGATTTCGATTGAAATTCGTGCGAAATAGCGATTTTCAACAAACGATTTAGCTTCAAATTCATGCGAAATGAACAATTTAGCTTCAGATTCATGCGAAATCCACGAATTAGCTTTAAATCAACGCGAAACATACGATTTAACTTCAATATCATGAGAAACACACGATTTCGATTGAAATTCGTGCGAAATAGCGATTTTCAACAAACGATTTAGCTTCAAATTCATGTGATATGAACAATTTAGCTTCAGATTCATGCGAAATACACGAATTAGCTTTAAATCAACGCGGAACATACGATTTAGCAAAAATATCATGCGATATACACGATTTCGCTTCAAATTCGTGAGAAATAGCGATTTTAAACAAACGATTTAGCTTCAAATTCAGGCGAAATGAACAATTTAGCTTCAGATTCATGCGAAATACACGAATTAGCTTTAAATCAACGCGAAACATACGATTTAGCTTCAATATCATGCGATATACACGATTTCGCTTCAAATTCGTGCGAAATAGCGATTTTAAACAAACGATTTAGCTTCAAATTCATGCGAAATGAACAATTTAGCTTCAGATTCATGCGAAATACACGAATTAGCTTTAAATCAACGCGAAACATACGATTTCGTTTCAATATCATGCGATATACACGATTTCGCTTCAAATTCGTGTGAAATAGCGATTTTAAACAAACGATTTAGCTTCAAATTCATGTGATATGAACAATTTAGCTTCAGATTCATGCGAAATACACGAATTAGCTTTAAATCAACGCGAAACACACGATTTATCGCCAATATCATGCGAAACACACGATTTCGATTGAAATTCGTGCGAAATAGAGATTTTAAACAAACGATTTAGCTTCAAATTCATGCGAAATGAACAATTTAGCTTCAGATTCATGCGAAATACACGAATTAGCTTTAAATCAACGCGAAACATACGATTTAGCTTCAATATCATACGATATACACGATTTCGCTTCAAATTCGTGCGAAATAGCGATTTTAAACAAACGATTTAGCTTCAAATTCATGTGATATGAACAATTTAGCTTCAGATTAATGCGAAATACACGAATTAGCTTTAAACCAACACGAAACAACCGATTTAACTTCAATATCAAGCGATATACACGATTTCGCTTCAATTTCGTGCGAAATAGCGATTTTAAACAAACGATATAGCTTGAAATTCATGTGATATGAACTATTTAACTTCAGATTCATGCGAAATACACGAATTAGCTTTAAATCAACGCGAAACATACGATTTAACTTCAATATCAAGCGATATACACGATTTCGCTTCAAATTCGTGAGAAATAGCGATTTTAAACAAACGAATTAGCTACAAATTCATGCGAAATGAACAATTTAACTTTAGATTCATGCGAAATACACGAATTAGCTTTAAATCAACGCGAAACATTCGATATAACCTCAATATCATGCGAAACACACGATTTCGATTCAAATTCGTGCGAAATAGAGATTTTAAACAAACGATTTAGCTTCAAATTCATGCGAAATGAACAATTTAGCTTCAGATTAATGCGAAATACACGAATTAGCTTTAAATCAACGCGAAACATTCGATATAACTTCAATATCATGCGAAACACACGATTTCGATTGAAATTCGTGCGAAATAGCGATTTTAAACAAACGATATAGCTTGAAATTCATGTGATATGAACTATTTAACTTCAGATTCATGCGAAATACACGAATTAGCTTTAAATCAACGCGAAACATACGATTTAACTTCAATATCATGCGAAACACACGATTTCGATTCAAATTCGTGCGAAATAGCGATTTTAAACAAACGATTTAGCTTCAAATTCATGCGAAATGAACAATTTAGCTTCAGATTCATGCGAAATACACGAATTAGCTTTAAATCAACGCCAAACATACGATTTAGCTTCAATATCATGCGATATACACGATTTCGCTTCAAATTCGTGCGAAATAGCGATTTTAAACAAACGATTTAGCTTCAAATACATGTGATATGAACAATTTAGCTTAAGATTAATGCGAAATACACGAATTAGCTTTAAATCAACGCGAAACAAACGATTTAACTTCAATATCAAGCGATATACACGATTTCGCTTCAAATTCGTGCGAAATAGCGATTTTAAACAAACGATTTAGCTTCAAATTCATGTGATATGAACTATTTAAATTCAGATTCATGCGAAATACACGAATTAGCTTTAAATCAACGCGAAACATACGATTTATCGTCAATATCATGCTAAACACACGATTTTGATTCAAATTCGTGCGAAATAGAGATTTTAAACAAACGATTTAGCTTCAAATTCATGCGAAATGAACAATTTAGCTTCAGATTCATGCGAAATACACGAATTAGCTTTAAATCAACGCGAAACATACGTTTTAGCTTCAATATCATGCGATATACACGATTTCGCTTCAATTCGTGCGAAATAGCGATTTTAAACAAACGATTTAGCTTCAAATTCATGTGATATGAACTATTTAACTTCAGATTCATGCGAAATACACGAATTAGCTTTAAATCAACGCGAAACATACGATTTAACTTCAATATCAAGCGACATACACGATTTCGCTTCAAATTCGTGAGAAATAGCGATTTTAAACAAACGATTTAGCTTCAAATTCAGGCGAAATGAACAATTTAGCTTCAGATTCATGCGAAATACACGAATTAGCTTTAAATCAACGCGAAACATACGATTTAGCTTCAATATCATGCGATATACACGATTTCGCTTCAAATTCGTGCGAAATAGCGATTTTAAACAAACGATTTAGCTTCAAATTCATGCGAAATGAACAATTTACCTTCAGATTAATGCGAAATACACGAATTAGCTTTAAATCAACGCGAAACATGGGATATAACTTCAATATCATACGAAACACACGATTTCGATTGAAATTCGTGCGAAATAGCGATTTTATACAAACGATTTAGCTTCAAATTCATGCGAAATGAAAAATTTTGCTTCAGATTCATGCGAAATACACGGATTAGCTTTAAATCAACGCGAAACATACGATTTATCGTCGAAATCATGCGAAACACACGATTTCGATTGAAATTCTTGCGAAATAGCGATGTTAAACAAACGATTTAGCTTCAAATTCATGTGATATGAACAATTTAGCTTCAGATTAATGCGAAATACAGGAATTAGCTTTAAATCAACGCGAAACATACGATATAACTCCAATATCATGCGAAACACACGATTTCGATTGAAATTCGTGCGAAATAGCGATTTTAAACAAACGATTTAGCTTCAAATTCATGCGAAATGAACAATTTAAATTCAGATTCATGCGAAATACTCGAATTAGCTTTAAATCAACGCCAAACATACGATTTAGCTTCAATATCATGCGATATACACGATTTCGCTTCAAATTCGTGCGAAATAGCGATTTTAAACAAACGATTTAGCTTCAAATTCATGTGATATGAACAATTTAGCTTCAGATTAATTCGAAATACACGAATTAGCTTTAAATCAACGCGAAACAAACGAATTAACTTCAATATCAAGCGATATACACGATTTCGCTTCAAATTCGTGCGAAATAGCGATTTTAAACAAACGATTTAGCTTGAAATTCATGTGATATGAACTATTTAAATTCAGATTCATGCGAAATACACGAATTAGCTTTAAATCAACGCGAAACATACGAGTTATCGTCAATATCATGCGAAACCCACGATTTCGCTCCAAATTCGTGCGAAATAGAGATTTTAAACAAACGATTTAGCTTCAAATTCATGCGAAATGAACAATTTAGCTTCAGATTCATGCCAAATACACGAATTAGCTTTAAATCAACGCGAAACATACGATTTAGCTTCAATATCAAGCGATATACACGATTTCACTTCAAATTCGTGCGAATAGCGATTTTAAATAAACGATTTAGCTTCAAATTCATATGATATGAACAATTTAGCTTCAGATTAATGCGAAATACACGAATTAGCTTTAAATCAACGCGAAACATACGATTTAGCAGAAATATCATGCGATATACACGATTTCGCTTCAAATTCTTGCGAAATAGCGATTTTAAACAAACGATTTAGCTTCAAATTCATGCGACATGAACTATTTAACTTCAGATTCATGCGAAATACACGAATTAGCTTTAAATCAACGCGAAACATACGATTTAACTTCAATATCAAGCGATATACACGATTTCGCTTCAAATTCGTGAGAAATAGCGATTTTAAACAAACGATTTAGCTTCAAATTCATGCGAAACGAACAATTTAGCTTCACATTCATGCGAAATACACGAATTAGCTTTAAATCAACGCGAAACATACGATTTAGCTTCAATATCATGCGATATACACGATTTCGCTTCAAATTCGTGCGAAATAGCGATTTTAAACAAACGATTTGGCTTCAAATTCATGTGATATGAACTATTTAAATTCAGATTCATGCGAAATACACGAATAGCTTTAAATCAACGCGAAACATACGATTTATCGTCAATATCATGAGAAACACACGATTTCGCTTCAAATTCGTGAGAAATAGCGATTTTAAACAAACGATTTAGCTTGAAATTCATGTGATATGAACTATTTAGCTTCAGATTCATGCGAAATACACGAATTAGCTTTAAATCAACGCGAAACATACGATTTAGCTTCAATATCATGCGATATACACGATTTCGCTTCAAATTCGTGCGAAATAGCGATTTTAAACAAACGATTTAGCTTCAAATTCATGTGATATGAACAATTTAGCTTCAGATTAATGCGAAATACACGAATTAGCTTTAAATCAACGCGAAACATACGATTTAGCAGAAATATCATGCGATATACACGATTTCGCTTCAAATTCTTGCGAAATAGCGATTTTAAACAAACGATTTAGCTTCAAATTCATGTGATATGAACAATTTAGCTTCAGATTAATGCGAAATACACGAATTAGCTTTAAATCAACGCGAAACATACGACTTAGCAGAAATATCATGCGATATACACGATTTCGCTTCAAATTCTTGCGAAATAGCGATTTTAAACAAACGATTTAGCTTCAAATTCATGCGATATGAAATATTTAACTTCAGATTCATGCGAAATACACGAATTAGCTTTAAATCAACGCGAAACATACGATTTAACTTCAATATCATGCGATATACACGATTTCGCTTCAAATTCGTGAGAAATAGAGATTTTAAACAAACGATTTAGCTTCAAATTCATGCGAAACGAACAATTTAGCTTCCGATTCATGCGAAATACACGAATTAGCTTTAAATCAACGCGAAACATACGATTTAGCTTCAATATCATGCGATATACACGATTTCGCTTCAAATTCGTGCGAAATAGCGATTTTAAACAAACGATTTGGCTTCAAATTCATGTGATATGAACTATTTAAATTCAGATTCATGCGAAATACACGAATTAGCTTTAAATCAACGCGAAACATACGATTTAGCAGAAATATCATGCGATATACACGATTTCGCTTCAAATTCTTGCGAAATAGCGATTTTAAACAAACGATTTAGCTTGAAATTCATGTGATATGAACTATTTAGCTTCAGATTAATGCGAAATACACGAATTAGCTTTAAATCAACGCGAAACATACGATTTAGCAGAAATATCATGCGATATACACGATTTCGCTTCAAATTCTTGCGAAATAGCGATTTTAAACAAACGATTTAGCTTCAAATTCATGTGATATGAACAATTTAGCTTCAGATTAATGCGAAATACACGAATTAGCTTTAAATCAACGCGAAACACACGATTTATCGTCAATATCATGCGAAACACACGATTTCGCATCAAATTCGTGCGAAATAGAGATTTTAAACAAACGATTTATCTTCAAATTCATGCGAAATGAACAATTTAGCTTCAGATTCATGCGAAATACACGAATTAGCTTTAAATCAACGCGAAACATACGATTTAGCTTCAATATCATGCGATATACACGATTTCGCTTCAAATTCGTGCGAAATAGCGATTTTAAACAAACGATTTGGCTTCAAATTCATGTGATATGAACTATTTAAATTCAGATTCATGCGAAATACACGAATTAGCTTTAAATCAACGCGAAACATACGATTTATCGTCAATATCATGAGAAACACACGATTTCGCCTCTAATTCGTGAGAAATAGCGATTTTTTTTAACAAACGATTTAGCTTCAAATTCATGTGATATGAACAATTTAGCTTCAGATTAATGCGAAATACACGAATTAGCTTTAAATCAACGCGAAACACACGATTTATCGCCAATATCATGCGAAACACACGATTTCGATTGAAATTCGTGCGAAATAGAGATTTTAAACAAACGATTTAGCTTCAAATTCATGCGAAATGAACAATTTAGCTTCAGATTCATGCGAAATACACGAATTAGCTTTAAATCAACGCGAAACATACGATTTAGCTTCAATATCATGCGATATACACGATTTCGCTTCAAATTCGTGCGAAATAGCGATTTTAAACAAACGATTTAGCTTCAAATTCATGTGATATGAACTATTTAAATTCAGATTCATGCGAAATACACGAATTAGCTTTAAATCAACGCGAAACATACGATTTATCGTCAATATCATGCGAAACACACGATTTCGATTCAAATTCGTGCGAAATAGAGATTTTAAACAAACGATTTAGCTTCAAATTCATGTGATATGAACAATTTAGCTTCAGATTAATGCGAAATACACGAATTAGCTTTAAATCAACACGAAACAAACGATTTAATTCCAATATCAAGCGATATACACGATTTCGCTTCAATTTCGTGCGAAATAGCGATTTTAAACAAACGATATAGCTTGAAATTCATGTGATATGAACTATTTAACTTCAGATTCATGCGAAATACACGAATTAGCTTTAAATCAACGCGAAACATACGATTTAACTTCAATATCAAGCGATATACACGATTTCGCTTCAAATTCGTGAGAAATAGCGATTTTAAACAAACGAATTAGCTTCAAATTCATGCGAAATGAACAATTTAGCTTCAGATTCATGCGAAATACACGAATTAGCTTTAAATCAACGCGAAACATACGATTTATCGTCAAAATCATGTGAAACACACGATTTCGGTTGAAATTCTTGCGAAATAGCGATTTTAAACAAACGATTTAGCTTCAAATTCATGTGATATGAACTATTTAACTTCAGATTCATGCGAAATACACGAATTAGCTTTAAATCAACGCGAAACATACGATTTAACTTCAATATCATGCGAAACACACGATTTCGATTCAAATTCGTGCGAAATAGAGATTTTAAACAAACGATTTAGCTTCAAATTCATGCGAAATGAACAATTTAGCTTCAGATTAATGCGAAATACACGAATTAGCTTTAAATCAACGCGAAACAAACGATTTAACTTCAATATCAAGCGATATACACGATTTCGCTTCAAATTCGTGCGAAATAGCGATTTTAAACAAACGATTTGGCTTCAAATTCATGTGATATGAACTATTTAAATTCAGATTCATGCGAAATACACGAATTAGCTTTCAATCAACGCGAAACATACGATTTATCGTCAATATCATGCGAAACACACGATTTCGATTCAAATTCGTGCGAAATAGAGATTTTAAACAAACGATTTAGCTTCAAATTCATGCGAAATGAACAATTTAGCTTCAGATTCATGCGAAATACACGAATTAGCTTTAAATCAACGCGAAACATACGTTTTAGCATCAATATCATGCGATATACACGATTTCGCTTCAAATTCGTGCGAAATAGCGATTTTAAACAAACGATTTAGCTTCAAATTCATGCGAAATGAACAATTTAGCTTCAGATTCATGCGAAATACACGAATTAGCTTTAAATCAACGCGAAACATACGATTTAGCTTCAATATCATGCGATATACACGATTTCGCTTCAAATTCGTGCGAAATAGCGATTTTAAATAAACGATTTAGCTTCAAATTCATGTGATATGAACAATTTAGCTTCAGATTAATGCGAAATACACGAATTAGCTTTAAATCAACGCGAAACATACGATTTAGCTTCAATATCATGCGATATACACGTTTTCGCTTCAAATTCGTGCGAAATAGCGATTTTAAACAAACGATTTAGCTTCAAATTCATGCGAAATGAACAATTTAGCTTCAGATTCATGCGAAATACACGAATTAGCTTTAAATCAACGCGAAACATACGATTTAACTTCAATATCATGCGAAACACACGATATCGATTCAAATTCGTGCGAAATAGAGATATTAAACAAACGATTTAGCTTCAAATTCATGCGATATACACGATTTCGCTTCAAATTCGTGCGAAATAGCGATTTTAAACAAACGATTTAGCTTCAAATTCATGTGATATGAACAATTTAGCTTCAGATTAATGCGAAATACACGAATTAGCTTTAAATCAACGCGAAACATACGATTTAGCTTCAATATCATGCGAAACACACGATTTCGCTTCAAATTCGTGCGAAATAGCGATTTTAAACAAACGATTTAGTTTCCAATTCATGCGAAATGAACAATTTAGCTTCAGATTCATGCGAAATACACGAATTAGCTTTAAATCAACGCGAAACGTACGATTTAGCTTCAATATCATGCGATATACACGATTTCGCTTCAAATTCGTGCGAAATAGCGATTTTAAACAAACGATTTAGCTTCAAATTCATGCGAAATGAACAATTTAGCTTCAGATTCATGCGAAATACACGAATTAGCTTTAAATCAACGCGAAACATACGATTTATCGTCAATATCATGCGATATACACGATTTCGATTGAAATTCGTGCGAAATAGAGATTTTAAACAAAGATTTAGCTTCAAATTCATGCGAAATGAACAATTTAGCTTCAGATTGATACGAAATACACGAATTAGCTTTAAATCAACGCGAAACATACGATTTAGCTTCAATATCATGCGAAACACACGATTTCGATTGAAATTCGTGCGAAATAGCGATTTTCAACAAACGATTTAGCTTCAAATTCATGCGAAATGAACAATTTAGCTTCAGATTAATGCGAAATACACGAATTAACTTTAAATCAACGCGAAACATACGATTTATCGTCAATATCATGCGAAACACACGATTTCGCTTCAAATTCTTGCGAAATAGCGATTTTAAACAAACGATTTAGCTTCAAATTCATGCGAAATGAACAATTTAGGTTCAGATTAATGCGAAATACACGAATTAACTTTAAATCAACGCGAAACATACGATTTATCGTCAATATCATGCGAAACACACGATTTCGCTTCAAATTCGTGCGAAATAGAGATTTTAAACAAACGATTTAGCTTCAAATTCATGCGAAATGAACGATTTTGCTTCAGATTCATGCGAAATACACGAATTAGCTTTAAATTGTTACGTCTCCCGACGTATTGATGTAACCATATAAATGCGGATTTGGCAAGCCAACGCCTTGCCGGGTCGAGCGCCGGGCGCTCGAAAAATTTTGGAAATAGGTGTCAAATTACATTGTAATTTGACACCCCTTTTCAGGCCCGGGCCTTCAAATCGACCTAGCCATAAGAACATAGATTATATATATATTAACCCGAACTAGTTATAGGAAGATATACTACATTCGAGCCCCTATCCTACGCTCTCCCGATACCCATCCTACCGTTCAACCCATTACCGACACCTCCGCCAACGTTACCATACGAGTAATACCATAAGAAGCGTTCAAGCGTTTACCGACTCTTCCACTGTTGTTACCATATGCGTAATACCGTAAGACGTGTGCAAGCGTTAGCCATAGAACACCAAAGACGCGCTCCACTAGCCGACTCACCAGCATTCCCCGGCATCCCCACTCCGGAGGATTCCCCACCACATGGTACGCCCCACTCGTACCTCCCCGGAGCAGCAGCGCCCCCACAACCGAAGGAGGTCAGAGCACCAGCGAAGACCGTCAGTTCTACTCCCAGCTCCACCGAGGAACGACTTCCTCTGGAGACCTCCCCGCACTTTACTATTTCAACTCTACTCCCAGTCGTAGTTAATATTAGGAGTCTAAGTGTATCTTAATCTTGAATATATTCTTTAATACTTAGTTATTTTCGTACCCTTCAATCTTCAATCCTAACTTCTTCACGGCAAAGGAAACGATTGTCGCCTATGGTCGAACGGTTGTCTAAACCCTTTCTGACTGCCAAGTTAATATACGCACGGAGCTCACCCTGAATGCTCGGTATAGAGACTTGAGGCTTTCGGTTGGAACCTGACAACAGTCCTTCTAAGCGACATAAGCTCCCCATGCCAAAACGCGCCGGCCGTAAATATCAGCTTCGGAAGCTTTGCCGAAAAACCAGCGCGATCGATGACGGCTCACGGAGATTCGACCGTCAACGAAACTACGAGGCCCGTATCATCGCCCAGCTTCAGCGAGCCGTGAGGCATCCATACGTCGAGCTGGTCCAGTGGAGCAAGCCCCGTCCGATCGACATAGACGATTCCACGTCCTACCCTCCAGTCTACGCGAAGGGAGACCCACGTCGAAGGCGCTACACGACGTTCATCTTGAAGCGAGCCGCACACCGAGCCCTCGAGGTCGCCCGGTCTATCGACCCGATGTACTAGACCGTCCGGTGAGTGCCTTTTGTAAACCGCCTATTCGCGAACGCATGAGATCCCGGTAATACACCGAACGTACGAGTCGCGTGTGTACCCAAAGGTTTGCAACGTACGTCTTGATCCGCGGTATTCGTGCGAATATATATATTTTTCGGGAAACGACGCCGCGGGACGTAACAAAATCAATGCGAAACATACGATTTATCGTCAATATCATGCGATATACACGATTTCGATTGAAATTCGTGCGAAATAGAGATTTTAAACAAAGATTTAGCTTCAAATTCATGCGAAATGAACAATTTAGCTTCAGATTAATGCGAAATACACGAATTAGCTTTAAATCAACGCGAAACATACGATTTAGCTTCAATATCATGCGAAACACACGATTTCGATTGAAATTCGTGCGAAATAGCGATTTTCAACAAACGATTTTGCTTCAAATTCATGCGAAATGAACAATTTAGCTTCAGATTAATGCGAAATACACGAATTAGCTTTAAATCAACGCGAAACATACGATTTAGCTTCAATATCATGCGAAACACACGATTTCGCTTCAAATTCTTGCGAAATAGCGATTTTAAACAAACGATTTAGCTTCAAATTCATGTGATATGAACTATTTAACTTCAGATTCATGCGAAATACACGAATTAGCTTTAAATCAACGCGAAACATACGATTTAACTTCAATATCAAGCGATATACACGGTTTCGCTTCAAATTCGTGAGAAATAGCGATTTTAAACAAACGATTTAGCTTCAAATTCATGCGAAATGAACAATTTTGCTTCAGATTCATGCGAAATACACGAATTAGCTTTAAATCAACGCGAAACATACGATTTAGCTTCAATATCATGAGAAACACACGATTTCGATTGAAATTCGTGCGAAATAGAGATTTTAAACAAAGATTTAGCTTCAAATTCATGCGAAATGAACAATTTAGGTTCAGATTAATGCGAAATACACGAATTAACTTTAAATCAACGCGAAACATACGATTTATCGTCAATATCATGCGAAATACACGATTTCGCTTCAAATTCGTGCGAAATAGAGATTTTAAACAAACGATTTAGCTTCAAATTCATGCGAAATGAACGATTTTGCTTCAGATTCATGCGAAATACACGAATTAGCTTTAAATCAATGCGAAACATACGATTTATCGTCAATATCATGCGATATACACGATTTCGATTGAAATTCGTGCGAAATAGAGATTTTAAACAAAGATTTAGCTTCAAATTCATGCGAAATGAACAATTTAGCTTCAGATTGATACGAAATACACGAATTAGCTTTAAATCAACGCGAAACATACGATTTAGCTTCAATATCATGCGAAACACACGATTTCGATTGAAATTCGTGCGAAATAGCGATTTTCAACAAACGATTTAGCTTCAAATTCATGCGAAATGAACAATTTAGCTTCAGATTAATGCGAAATACACGAATTAACTTTAAATCAACGCGAAACATACGATTTATCGTCAATATCATGCGAAACACACGATTTCGCTTCAAATTCTTGCGAAATAGCGATTTTAAACAAACGATTTAGCTTCAAATTCATGCGAAATGAACAATTTTGCTTCAGATTCATGCGAAATACACGAATTAGCTTTAAATCAATGCGAAACATACGATTTATCGTGAATATCATGCGAAACACACGATTTCGCTTCAAATTCGTGCGAAATAGAGATTTTAAACAAAGATTTAGCTTCAAATTCATGCGAAATGAACAATTTAGCTTCAGATTCATGCGAAATACACGAATTAGCTTTAAATGAACGCGAAACATACGATTTAGCTTCAATATCTTGAGAAACACACGATTTCGATTCAAATTCGTGCGAAATAGCGATTTTAAACAAACGATTTAGATTCCAATTGATGTGATATGAACTATTTAACTTCTGGTTCATTGCGAAATACACGAATTAGCTTTAAATGAACGCGAAACATACGATTTTACTTCAATATCATGCGGAACACACGATTTCGATTCAAATTCTTGCGAAATAGCGATTTTATACAAACGATTTAGCTTCGAATTCATGCGAAATGAACAATTTTGCTTCAGATTCATGCGAAATACACGAATTAGCTTTAAATCAACGCGAAACATACGATTCATCGTCAATATCATGCGAAACACACGATTTCGCTTCAAATTCGTGCGAAATAGAGATTTTAAACAAAGATTTAGCTTCAAATTTATGCGAAATGAACAATTTAGCTTCAGATTAATGCGAAATACACGAATTAGCTTTAAATCAACGCGAAACATACGATTTAGCTTCAATATCATGAGAAACACACGATTTCGATTGAAATTCGTGCGAAATAGAGATTTTAAACAAAGATTTAGCTTCAAATTCATGCGAAATGAACAATTTAGGTTCAGATTAATGCGAAATACACGAATTAACTTTAAATCAACGCGAAACATACGATTTATCGTCAATATCATGCGAAATACACGATTTCGCTTCAAATTCGTGCGAAATAGAGATTTTAAACAAACGATTTAGCTTCAAATTCATGCGAAATGAACGATTTTGCTTCAGATTCATGCGAAATACACGAATTAGCTTTAAATCAATGCGAAACATACGATTTATCGTCAATATCATGCGATATACACGATTTCGATTGAAATTCGTGCGAAATAGAGATTTTAAACAAAGATTTAGCTTCAAATTCATGCGAAATGAACAATTTAGCTTCAGATTAATGCGAAATACACGAATTAGCTTTAAATCAACGCGAAACATACGATTTAGCTTCAATATCATGCGAAACACACGATTTCGATTGAAATTCGTGCGAAATAGCGATTTTCAACAAACGATTTAGCTTCAAATTCATGCGAAATGAACAATTTAGCTTCAGATTAATGCGAAATACACGAATTAACTTTAAATCAACGCGGAACATACGATTTATCGTCAATATCATGCGAAACACACGATTTCGCTTCAAATTCTTGCGAAATAGCGATTTTAAACAAACGATTTAGCTTCAAATTCATGCGAAATGAACAATTTTGCTTCAGATTCATGCGAAATACACGAATTAGCTTTAAATCAATGCGAAACATACGATTTATCGTGAATATCATGCGAAACACACGATTTCGCTTCAAATTCGTGCGAAATAGAGATTTTAAACAAAGATTTAGCTTCAAATTCATGCGAAATGAACAATTTAGCTTCAGATTCATGCGAAATACACGAATTAGCTTTAAATGAACGCGAAACATACGATTTAGCTTCAATATCTTGCGAAACACACGATTTCGATTCAAATTCGTGCGAAATAGCGATTTTAAACAAACGATTTAGATTCCAATTGATGTGATATGAACTATTTAACTTCTGGTTCATTGCGAAATACACGAATTAGCTTTAAATGAACGCGAAACATACGATTTTACTTCAATATCATGCGGAACACACGATTTCGATTCAAATTCTTGCGAAATAGCGATTTTATACAAACGATTTAGCTTCGAATTCATGCGAAATGAACAATTTTGCTTCAGATTCATGCGAAATACACGAATTAGCTTTAAATCAACGCGAGACATACGATTTAGCTTCAATATCATGCGAAACACACGATTTCGATTGAAATTCGTGCGAAATAGAGATTTTAAACAAAGATTTAGCTTCAAATTCATGCGAAATGAACAATTTAGGTTCAGATTAATGCGAAATACACGAATTAACTTTAAATCAACGCGAAACATACGATTTATCGTCAATATCATGCGAAACACACGATTTCGCTTCAAATTCGTGCGAAATAGAGATTTTAAACAAACGATTTAGCTTCAAATTCATGCGAAATGAACGATTTTGCTTCAGATTCATGCGAAATACACGAATTAGCTTTAAATTGTTACGTCTCCCGACGTATTGATGTAACCATATAAATGCGGATTTGGCAAGCCAACGCCTTGCCGGGTCGAGCGCCGGGCGCTCGAAAAATTTTGGAAATAGGTGTCAAATTACATTGTAATTTGACACCCCTTTTCAGGCCCGGGCCTTCAAATCGACCTAGCCATAAGAACATAGATTATATATATATTAACCCGAACTAGTTATAGGAAGATATACTACATTCGAGCCCCTATCCTACGCTCTCCCGATACCCATCCTACCGTTCAACCCATTACCGACACCTCCGCCAACGTTACCATACGAGTAATACCATAAGAAGCGTTCAAGCGTTTACCGACTCTTCCACTGTTGTTACCATATGCGTAATACCGTAAGACGTGTGCAAGCGTTAGCCATAGAACACCAAAGACGCGCTCCACTAGCCGACTCACCAGCATTCCCCGGCATCCCCACTCCGGAGGATTCCCCACCACATGGTACGCCCCACTCGTACCTCCCCGGAGCAGCAGCGCCCCCACAACCGAAGGAGGTCAGAGCACCAGCGAAGACCGTCAGTTCTACTCCCAGCTCCACCGAGGAACGACTTCCTCTGGAGACCTCCCCGCACTTTACTATTTCAACTCTACTCCCAGTCGTAGTTAATATTAGGAGTCTAAGTGTATCTTAATCTTGAGGAGGAATATATTCCAAGGAGGACATCCGGAGATTAAGCGAGCACATCCTCTTCCCGATAGAAAAGATCTCCGTAATCAACTCACTGGCACAAGGAGCATCGGGCCGCCAATACGCAACAGATTCAGTGCAAATATCAAACCTGTTCGACGAACAATCACTCAAACGGATCGCCGAATCAACGGTAGAAAGACTGTGGTCCGGGTTCACAACGTTCGGTTCAGTGAGTGCGGGAATAATTGGACTCTATGTGTTAATAAAAGTGCTAAAAACTATAATAAACACAGTAATGAATGGCATAGCCCTCCATAGACTTTACGGATGGAGCATCCACATAATAGGAGCCATATGGAGTTCTTTAACTAGATTCTTTATATTCCTAAAACAAAACAACCTGAACAATGTGCGCGACAGGGAGAACCCTGGACCCGAAATATCCCAAGAAGACACAGACAACAACAGCCACGGCCCACCCTCACCCCAGCCCCGTGGTGCAGAATGCCTAAAACTCAAACCCTTGTACCGTCGCCCGAACCAGGAAATTCCACTCCGTGAAATTTCCTCCCTAAGGGGGGAGGTGTAACGACTGTCGTCGTGTTGCGTTAGCTTTAAGCTAGGATACATACATACATTGTATGCATCATATACCTCATTCTATACTATGTTCTATACCCCGTCCTATACTCCATCATATACTACATTCCATACCTTATTCCACACTACACTCCATTCCCCACCCTATGCTTCATTCTATAATATATAACACATTCTATACTCCATATTATGTCTGCGCTAATTACATACTACGTTTTGTGCTAGTTCATAAGTACACAATTGTAACACATACAACATCCTATTTCTTAAGCACACATATACACAACACATATACAAGCATTGTGTACCACACGCACACACACACACGATAACATAAGCCAACATTATAAGCAAATAACTATAAGTTAAATATTCAAATACCAATAACAAACTAATGCATACGCCTATGTATAATGTAGAATAAGTTAGTAGCGCGCCAATGTTGCAATCCGTTCACACCGCGAAAACTGCAAGGTCAGCAAATACCATCACGCTCGCAGATAGTCGCGCTCCATGGGATCCTGCAGACGGCAGCAAATCTCACGGTGCACCAGGAGTAAGAGAGAACGCACGTGATGCATCCGCTCGCACTGAGAACTGCAAGCTCAGCGCATTCCATCACGCTCGCAGTCAACCGTGCTCCACGGGAAACTGCAAGCACCAGCAGATCTCACAACGCCCAGAGAGAAAGACAGACTATCGTCAGCAGATGCGCTCTCCCTCGCACCAACGTCGCCCCTCCACCGGCCGGACTCGACGCGCCAAGGAAACGCGGACGGCTCTACACTTCAGTTCCAGACTCCGAGGAGAAACGACGTCTCCTATGAGAGTCCCGCGCATTAATAACTTCAACTTCTCGCGTGATACGCCTTGCTATTTCCAAATCGTATTCTTAGTCTAAATACCATATCGTTAATTGTAGATTCTAAGTGTTTAGTGTAACCAATTTATAAATAGAATATATTATTATTATTTTTACCTAATTGCACCGTGAACGTTATTGTGTATTACCGAAACCCAACGTCCTCATCCGCGTCGGGAGTTCATACTGTTAAAGTTCCCACAAATAAATATATGTTCCGAACGTGCTTCGCTAACGTACCACAAGGCTTCAGAAGCAGCTCTCTCCAGGCGACTCGGCGGAACTAGCCAACCTCCTGCAACTCCCTCATCACACCTGGACACAATATCAAATCAAGTGCATCATTCAACACCGATGAGTAATAGCTATAAGTAAATTTGTTAGATTTTGTGCATTCTGTTCGTCGGGCCTCGTTCAGATTCGGACGTACGTACCGTTTGGGACGGAAAGATCGCGAATAAAAAAAAAGGGGAAGCCCAGCCCGGGACGTGACAAATTTGGCGCAGTCGGTAGGACACGCATCCCAGCTGTCCGTAAATATTTGCCGTGAACCGAGTGACGATATTGTTAGCAAGTGATCACCGCGAATTAGGACAGTCCCAACGTGATCCCCGCGAATATAGAAACTGTGCACGAAACTAAAATAACATCTACTGACTCGTTTTGTAAAAACACGTTAAAATGGATACACGATCAAAAAAACGTGGAGATTCTCCCGCGCCTAACGAGGCCGAACTATTAAAATTCCAGGCAGAGTTAGCGGAAAAGGAAGCGTACCTCAACGAGCAGGCAAGATTTTTAGCAGACTCGCGTAGGAATTTCGAGGATGCTGCGGAGCAGCAACGACTAGATTTACAAAATATTCAGCGTGAACTCCGCGAGATCCGCGAAGCTAGTTTCGCGTCATCGCAACGCGCACCCCTCTCACCTGAAACAACTTCCCGTGTCGAACGCATGTCGACGGAACCATTGAGCTTCACGGTCAAGGAAGCTCTCGAATTTATACCCGCCTTCGACGGCATTAATATTCCGGTAATACAATTTAGTCGAGCCTGCAAGAGAGCTAGGGATATCGTACCGCCCTATGCGGAACGAACTTTGACAAAATTAATTTGCAATAAACTAAGATATCGCGCATATTCGGCTTTAGAGGACGAAAATTGTTGCACAATAAACGAGCTGTGCAACCGCCTCAAAGAAGTTTTTGGTCCACATCGGTCGGTAGACCAATACCGCGGCGATCTCGCAAGCATATTGCAAGGTCAAAACGAGCATATCTTGGATTATATTAGCAGAACAAAAGACCTCCGCGCCGCAATTTTAGACTGCGATGATAGTCATCGCAACATCGAGAACGTAGACGAATTAACAATAGACAGTTTTATTAGAGGGCTCATTCCCGCCTTGCGGCCAGAGGTTAGCCCGCACAGGAACGAACCACTGAACCTAGTTTTTAAAAGGGCCACCACGGCATATAAACAATACGAATTCGACAAGACGCGCTTTAAGGAAGCGCCGCGCAATTTCTCTAGCACAGTCTCCCCGCGAAATAATTACACTTACGTGAGAGACCGCGGACCAGCGACCGACACCGCTCCACGAATTGACTACAATCGCCAATCTTATAACCCCAATCGTTTTAATGCACCATATAACCCGTCACCGCGTAACATTCGACAAAACGAAACGACGTATAGTGACCGCGCTCGTATCCAACCAAAGGAAGACCCCCGTACAGAGCGTAAAGCCTCAGAACGTAACCCGACCGAGGCACCCAAATTCTGTAGGTATTGTAAGAACGAGTCATTCTTCCTCACGCCGAGGACGCGTATTCTAGTTAAAACAGGGACCAGGAAGGAATGTAGCGAACTAATCCCCACCTGCTATAAGCTTCACGGAACCTGGTATCAAATGCTGCCGAAACCCATGGAAAGTGTACCACCTCCGCCACTCCAAAGTATTAGCAGATCCACCTGGAAGTACATGAACCCAGCCAATCTAGCGAACGGAGGAATATATTCCAAGGAGGACATCCGGAGATTAAGCGAGCACATCCTCTTCCCGATAGAAAAGATCTCCGTAATCAACTCACTGGCACAAGGAGCATCGGGCCGCCAATACGCAACAGATTCAGTGCAAATATCAAACCTGTTCGACGAACAATCACTCAAACGGATCGCCGAATCAACGGTAGAAAGACTGTGGTCCGGGTTCACAACGTTCGGTTCAGTGAGTGCGGGAATAATTGGACTCTATGTGTTAATAAAAGTGCTAAAAACTATAATAAACACAGTAATGAATGGCATAGCCCTCCATAGACTTTACGGATGGAGCATCCACATAATAGGAGCCATATGGAGTTCTTTAACTAGATTCTTTATATTCCTAAAACAAAACAACCTGAACAATGTGCGCGACAGGGAGAACCCTGGACCCGAAATATCCCAAGAAGACACAGACAACAACAGCCACGGCCCACCCTCACCCCAGCCCCGTGGTGCAGAATGCCTAAAACTCAAACCCTTGTACCGTCGCCCGAACCAGGAAATTCCACTCCGTGAAATTTCCTCCCTAAGGGGGGAGGTGTAACGACTGTCGTCGTGTTGCGTTAGCTTTAAGCTAGGATACATACATACATTGTATGCATCATATACCTCATTCTATACTATGTTCTATACCCCGTCCTATACTCCATCATATACTACATTCCATACCTTATTCCACACTACACTCCATTCCCCACCCTATGCTTCATTCTATAATATATAACACATTCTATACTCCATATTATGTCTGCGCTAATTACATACTACGTTTTGTGCTAGTTCATAAGTACACAATTGTAACACATACAACATCCTATTTCTTAAGCACACATATACACAACACATATACAAGCATTGTGTACCACACGCACACACACACACGATAACATAAGCCAACATTATAAGCAAATAACTATAAGTTAAATATTCAAATACCAATAACAAACTAATGCATACGCCTATGTATAATGTAGAATAAGTTAGTAGCGCGCCAATGTTGCAATCCGTTCACACCGCGAAAACTGCAAGGTCAGCAAATACCATCACGCTCGCAGATAGTCGCGCTCCATGGGATCCTGCAGACGGCAGCAAATCTCACGGTGCACCAGGAGTAAGAGAGAACGCACGTGATGCATCCGCTCGCACTGAGAACTGCAAGCTCAGCGCATTCCATCACGCTCGCAGTCAACCGTGCTCCACGGGAAACTGCAAGCACCAGCAGATCTCACAACGCCCAGAGAGAAAGACAGACTATCGTCAGCAGATGCGCTCTCCCTCGCACCAACGTCGCCCCTCCACCGGCCGGACTCGACGCGCCAAGGAAACGCGGACGGCTCTACACTTCAGTTCCAGACTCCGAGGAGAAACGACGTCTCCTATGAGAGTCCCGCGCATTAATAACTTCAACTTCTCGCGTGATACGCCTTGCTATTTCCAAATCGTATTCTTAGTCTAAATACCATATCGTTAATTGTAGATTCTAAGTGTTTAGTGTAACCAATTTATAAATAGAATATATTATTATTATTTTTACCTAATTGCACCGTGAACGTTATTGTGTATTACCGAAACCCAACGTCCTCATCCGCGTCGGGAGTTCATACTGTTAAAGTTCCCACAAATAAATATATGTTCCGAACGTGCTTCGCTAACGTACCACAAGGCTTCAGAAGCAGCTCTCTCCAGGCGACTCGGCGGAACTAGCCAACCTCCTGCAACTCCCTCATCACACCTGGACACAATATCAAATCAAGTGCATCATTCAACACCGATGAGTAATAGCTATAAGTAAATTTGTTAGATTTTGTGCATTCTGTTCGTCGGGCCTCGTTCAGATTCGGACGTACGTACCGTTTGGGACGGAAAGATCGCGAATAAAAAAAAAGGGGAAGCCCAGCCCGGGACGTGACAAAATCAACGCGAAACATACGATTTAGCTTCAATATCATGCGAAACACACGATTTCGCTTCAAATTCTTGCGAAATAGCGATTTTAAACAAACGATTTAGCTTCAAATTCATGTGATATGAACTATTTAATTTCAGATTCATGCGAAATACACGAATTAGCTTTAAATCAACGCGAAACATACGATTTAACTTCAATATCAAGCGATATACACGGTTTCGCTTCAAATTCGTGAGAAATAGCGATTTTAAACAAACGATTTAGCTTCAAATTCATGCGAAATGAACAATTTAGCTTCAGATTAATGCGAAATACACGAATTAGCTTTAAATCAACGCGAAACATACGATTTAGCAGAAATATCATGCGATATACACGATTTCGCTTCAAATTCTTGCGAAATAGCGATTTTAAACAAACGATTTAGCTTCAAATTCATGCGAAATGAACAATTTTGCTTCAGATTCATGCGAAATACACGAATTAGCTTTAAATCAATGCGAAACATACGATTCATCGTCAATATCATGCGAAACACACGATTTCGCTACAAATTCGTGCGAAATAGAGATTTTAAACAAAGATTTAGCTTCAAATTCATGCGAAATGAACAATTTAGCTTCAGATTCATGCGAAATACACGAATTAGCTTTAAATGAACGCGAAACATACGATTTAGCTTCAATATCATGCGAAACACACGATTTCGATTCAAATTCGTGCGAAATAGCGATTTTAAACAAACGATTTAGATTCCAATTGATGTGATATGAACTATTTAACTTCTGGTTCATTGCGAAATACACGAATTAGCTTTAAATCAACGCGAAACATACGATTTTACTTCAATATCATGCGGAACACACGATTTCGATTCAAATTCTTGCGAAATAGCGATTTTATACAAACGATTTAGCTTCGAATTCATGCGAAATGAACAATTTTGCTTCAGATTCATGCGAAATACACGAATTAGCTTTAAATCAACGCGAAACATACGATTCATCGTCAATATCATGCGAAACACACGATTTCGCTTCAAATTCGTGCGAAATAGAGATTTTAAACAAAGATTTAGCTTCAAATTTATGCGAAATGAACAATTTAGCTTCAGATTAATGCGAAATACACGAATTAGCTTTAAATCAACGCGAAACATACGATTCATCGTCAATATCATGCGAAACACACGATTTCGCTTCAAATTCGTGCGAAATAGAGATTTTAAACAAACGATTTAGCTTCAAATTCATGCGAAATGAACGATTTTGCTTCAGATTCATGCGAAATACACGAATTAGCTTTAAATCAATGCGAAACATACGATTTATCGTCAATATCATGCGATATACACGATTTCGATTGAAATTCGTGCGAAATAGAG
Source organism: Megalopta genalis (assembly GCF_051020955.1). NCBI lineage: Eukaryota > Metazoa > Arthropoda > Insecta > Hymenoptera > Halictidae > Megalopta > Megalopta genalis. Next base: position 10,174 of record NW_027477687.1, on the reverse strand, counting down.
ATTTTAAACAAAGATTTAGCTTCAAATTCATGCGAAATGAACAATTTAGCTTCAAATTAATGCGAAATACACGAATTAGCTTTAAATCAACGCGAAACATACGATTTAGCTTCAATATCATGCGAAACACACGATTTCGATTGAAATTCGTGCGAAATAGCGATTTTCAACAAACGATTTTGCTTCAAATTCATGCGAAATGAACAATTTAGCTTCAGATTAATGCGAAATACACGAATTAGCTTTAAATCAACGCGAAACATACGATTTAGCTTCAATATCATGCGAAACACACGATTTCGATTGAAATTCGTGCGAAATAGAGATTTTAAACAAAGATTTAGCTTCAAATTCATGCGAAATGAACAATTTAGGTTCAGATTAATGCGAAATACACGAATTAACTTTAAATCAACGCGAAACATACGATTTATCGTCAATATCATGCGAAATACACGATTTCGCTTCAAATTCGTGCGAAATAGAGATTTTAAACAAACGATTTAGCTTCAAATTCATGCGAAATGAACGATTTTGCTTCAGATTCATGCGAAATACACGAATTAGCTTTAAATCAATGCGAAACATACGATTTATCGTCAATATCATGCGATATACACGATTTCGATTGAAATTCGTGCGAAATAGAGATTTTAAACAAAGATTTAGCTTCAAATTCATGCGAAATGAACAATTTAGCTTCAGATTAATGCGAAATACACGAATTAGCTTTAAATCAACGCGAAACATACGATTTAGCTTCAATATCATGCGAAACACACGATTTCGATTGAAATTCGTGCGAAATAGCGATTTTCAACAAACGATTTAGCTTCAAATTCATGCGAAATGAACAATTTAGCTTCAGATTAATGCGAAATACACGAATTAGCTTTAAATCAACGCGAAACATACGATTTAGCTTCAATATCATGCGAAACACACGATTTCGCTTCAAATTCTTGCGAAATAGCAATTTTAAACAAACGATTTAGCTTCAAATTCATGTGATATGAACTATTTAACTTCAGATTCGTGCGAAATACACGAATTAGCTTTAAATCAACGCGAAACATACGATTTAACTTCAATATCAAGCGATATACACTGTTTCGCTTCAAATTCGTGAGAAATAGCGATTTTAAACAAACGATTTAGCTTCAAATTCATGCGAAATGAACAATTTTGCTTCAGATTCATGCGAAATACACGAATTAGCTTTAAATCAATGCGAAACATACGATTTATCGTCAATATCATGCGAAACACACGATTTCGCTACAAATTCGTGCGAAATAGAGATTTTAAACAAAGATTTAGCTTCGAATTCATGCGAAATGAACAATTTAGCTTCAGATTCATGCGAAATACACGAATTAGCTTTAAATCAACGCGAAACATACGATTTAGCTTCAATATCATGCGAAACACACGATTTCGATTCAAATTCGTGCGAAATAACGATTTTAAACAAACGATTTAGTTTCCAATTGATGTGATATGAACTATTTAACTTCTGGTTCATTGCGAAATACACGAATTAGCTTTAAATCAACGCGAAACATACGATTTTACTTCAAAATCATGCGGAACACACGATTTCGATTCAAATTCCTTCGAAATAGCGATTTTATACAAACGATTTAGCTTCGAATTCATGCGAAATGAACAATTTTGCTTCAGATTCATGCGAAATACACGAATTAGCTTTAAATCAACGCGAAACATACGATTTATCGTCAATATCATGCGAAACACATGATTTCGCTACAAATTCGTGCGAAATAGAGTTTTTAAACAAACGATTTAGCTTCAAATTCATGCGAAATGAACAATTTAGGTTCAGATTAATGCGAAATACACGAATTAGCTTTAAATCAACGCGAAACATACGATTTAGCTTCAATATCATGCGAAACACACGATTTCGCTTCAAATTCTTGCGAAATAGCGATTTTAAACAAACGATTTAGCTTCAAATTCATGCGAAATGAACAATTTTGCTTCAGATTCATGCGAAATACACGAATTAGCTTTAAATCAATGCGAAACATACGATTTATCGTCAATATCATGCGAAACACACGATTTCGCTTCAAATTCGTGCGAAATAGAGATTTTAAACAAACGATTTAGCTTCAAATTCATGCGAAATGAACAATTTAGCTTCAGATTCATGCGAAATACACGAATTAGCTTTAAATGAACGCGAAACATACGATTTAGCTTCAATATCATGCGAAACACACGATTTCGATTCAAATTCGTGCGAAATAGCGATTTTAAACAAACGATTTAGATTCCAATTGATGTGATATGAACTATTTAACTTCTGGTTCATTGCGAAATACACGAATTAGCTTTAAATCAACGCGAAACATACGATTTTACTTCAATATCATGCGGAACACACGATTTCGATTCAAATTCTTGCGAAATAGCGATTTTATACAAACGATTTAGCTTCGAATTCATGCGAAATGAACAATTTTGCTTCAGATTCATGCGAAATACACGAATTAGCTTTAAATCAACGCGAAACATACGATTCATCGTAAATATCATGCGAAACACACGATTTCGCTTCAAATTCGTGCGAAATAGAGATTTTAAACAAAGATTTAGCTTCAAATTTATGCGAAATGAACAATTTAGCTTCAGATTAATGCGAAATACACGAATTAGCTTTAAATCAACGCGAAACATACGATTAACTTCAATATCATGCGAAACACACGATTTCGATTGAAATTCGTGCGAAATAGAGATTTTAAACAAAGATTTAGCTTCAAATTCATGCGAAATGAACAATTTAGGTTCAGATTAATGCGAAATACACGAATTAACTTTAAATCAACGCGAAACATACGATTTATCGTCAATATCATGCGAAACACACGATTTCGCTTCAAATTCGTGCGAAATAGAGATTTTAAACAAACGATTTAGCTTCAAATTCATGCGAAATGAACGATTTTGCTTCAGATTCATGCGAAATACACGAATTAGCTTTAAATCAATGCGAATCATACGATTTATCGTCAATATCATGCGATATACACGATTTCGATTGAAATTCGTGCGAAATAGAGATTTTAAACAAAGATTTAGCTTCAAATTCATGCGAAATGAACAATTTAGCTTCAGATTAATGCGAAATACACGAATTAGCTTTAAATCAACGCGAAACATACGATTTAGCTTCAATATCATGCGTAACACACGATTTCGATTGAAATTCGTGCGAAATAGCGATTTTCAACAAACGATTTAGCTTCAAATTCATGCGAAATGAACAATTTAGCTTCAGATTAATGCGAAATACACGAATTAGCTTTAAATCAACGCGAAACATACGATTTAGCTTCAATATCATGCGAAACACACGATTTCGCTTCAAATTCTTGCGAAATAGCGATTTTAAACAAACGATTTAGCTTCAAATTTATGCGAAATGAACAATTTAGCTTCAGATTAATGCGAAATACACGAATTAGCTTTAAATCAACGCGAAACATACGATTCATCGTCAATATCATGCGAAACACACGATTTCGCTACAAATTCGTGCGAAATAGAGATTTTAAACAAAGATTTAGCTTCAAATTCATGCGAAATGAACAATTTAGCTTCAGATTCATGCGAAATACACGAATTAGCTTTAAATGAACGCGAAACATACGATTTAGCTTCAATATCATGCGAAACACACGATTTCGATTCAAATTCGTGCGAAATAGCGATTTTAAACAAACGATTTAGATTCCAATTGATGTGATATGAACTATTTAACTTCTGGTTCATTGCGAAATACACGAATTAGCTTTAAATCAACGCGAAACATACGATTTTACTTCAATATCATGCGGAACACACGATTTCGATTCAAATTCTTGCGAAATAGCGATTTTATACAAACGATTTAGCTTCGAATTCATGCGAAATGAACAATTTTGCTTCAGATTCATGCGAAATACACGAATTAGCTTTAAATCAACGCGAAACATACGATTCATCGTCAATATCATGCGAAACACACGATTTCGCTTCAAATTCGTGCGAAATAGAGATTTTAAACAAAGATTTAGCTTCAAATTTATGCGAAATGAACAATTTAGCTTCAGATTAATGCGAAATACACGAATTAGCTTTAAATCAACGCGAAACATACGATTCATCGTCAATATCATGCGAAACACACGATTTCGCTTCAAATTCGTGCGAAATAGAGATTTTAAACAAACGATTTAGCTTCAAATTCATGCGAAATGAACGATTTTGCTTCAGATTCATGCGAAATACACGAATTAGCTTTAAATCAATGCGAAACATACGATTTATCGTCAATATCATGCGATATACACGATTTCGATTGAAATTCGTGCGAAATAGAGATTTTAAACAAAGATTTAGCTTCAAATTCATGCGAAATGAACAATTTAGCTTCAAATTAATGCGAAATACACGAATTAGCTTTAAATCAACGCGAAACATACGATTTAGCTTCAATATCATGCGAAACACACGATTTCGATTGAAATTCGTGCGAAATAGCGATTTTCAACAAACGATTTTGCTTCAAATTCATGCGAAATGAACAATTTAGCTTCAGATTAATGCGAAATACACGAAATTAGCTTTAAATCAACGCGAAACATACGATTTAGCTTCAATATCATGCGAAACACACGATTTCGATTGAAATTCGTGCGAAATAGAGATTTTAAACAAAGATTTAGCTTCAAATTCATGCGAAATGAACAATTTAGGTTCAGATTAATGCGAAATACACGAATTAACTTTAAATCAACGCGAAACATACGATTTATCGTCAATATCATGCGAAATACACGATTTCGCTTCAAATTCGTGCGAAATAGAGATTTTAAACAAACGATTTAGCTTCAAATTCATGCGAAATGAACGATTTTGCTTCAGATTCATGCGAAATACACGAATTAGCTTTAAATCAATGCGAAACATACGATTTATCGTCAATATCATGCGATATACACGATTTCGATTGAAATTCGTGCGAAATAGAGATTTTAAACAAAGATTTAGCTTCAAATTCATGCGAAATGAACAATTTAGCTTCAGATTAATGCGAAATACACGAATTAGCTTTAAATCAACGCGAAACATACGATTTAGCTTCAATATCATGCGAAACACACGATTTCGATTGAAATTCGTGCGAAATAGCGATTTTCAACAAACGATTTAGCTTCAAATTCATGCGAAATGAACAATTTAGCTTCAGATTAATGCGAAATACACGAATTAGCTTTAAATCAACGCGAAACATACGATTTAGCTTCAATATCATGCGAAACACACGATTTCGCTTCAAATTCTTGCGAAATAGCAATTTTAAACAAACGATTTAGCTTCAAATTCATGTGATATGAACTATTTAACTTCAGATTCGTGCGAAATACACGAATTAGCTTTAAATCAACGCGAAACATACGATTTAACTTCAATATCAAGCGATATACACTGTTTCGCTTCAAATTCGTGAGAAATAGCGATTTTAAACAAACGATTTAGCTTCAAATTCATGCGAAATGAACAATTTTGCTTCAGATTCATGCGAAATACACGAATTAGCTTTAAATCAATGCGAAACATACGATTTATCGTCAATATCATGCGAAACACACGATTTCGCTACAAATTCGTGCGAAATAGAGATTTTAAACAAAGATTTAGCTTCGAATTCATGCGAAATGAACAATTTAGCTTCAGATTCATGCGAAATACACGAATTAGCTTTAAATCAACGCGAAACATACGATTTAGCTTCAATATCATGCGAAACACACGATTTCGATTCAAATTCGTGCGAAATAACGATTTTAAACAAACGATTTAGTTTCCAATTGATGTGATATGAACTATTTAACTTCTGGTTCATTGCGAAATACACGAATTAGCTTTAAATCAACGCGAAACATACGATTTTACTTCAAAATCATGCGGAACACACGATTTCGATTCAAATTCCTTCGAAATAGCGATTTTATACAAACGATTTAGCTTCGAATTCATGCGAAATGAACAATTTTGCTTCAGATTCATGCGAAATACACGAATTAGCTTTAAATCAACGCGAAACATACGATTTATCGTCAATATCATGCGAAACACATGATTTCGCTACAAATTCGTGCGAAATAGAGTTTTTAAACAAACGATTTAGCTTCAAATTCATGCGAAATGAACAATTTAGGTTCAGATTAATGCGAAATACACGAATTAGCTTTAAATCAACGCGAAACATACGATTTAGCTTCAATATCATGCGAAACACACGATTTCGCTTCAAATTCTTGCGAAATAGCGATTTTAAACAAACGATTTAGCTTCAAATTCATGCGAAATGAACAATTTTGCTTCAGATTCATGCGAAATACACGAATTAGCTTTAAATCAATGCGAAACATACGATTTATCGTCAATATCATGCGAAACACACGATTTCGCTTCAAATTCGTGCGAAATAGAGATTTTAAACAAACGATTTAGCTTCAAATTCATGCGAAATGAACAATTTAGCTTCAGATTCATGCGAAATACACGAATTAGCTTTAAATGAACGCGAAACATACGATTTAGCTTCAATATCATGCGAAACACACGATTTCGATTCAAATTCGTGCGAAATAGCGATTTTAAACAAACGATTTAGATTCCAATTGATGTGATATGAACTATTTAACTTCTGGTTCATTGCGAAATACACGAATTAGCTTTAAATCAACGCGAAACATACGATTTTACTTCAATATCATGCGGAACACACGATTTCGATTCAAATTCTTGCGAAATAGCGATTTTATACAAACGATTTAGCTTCGAATTCATGCGAAATGAACAATTTTGCTTCAGATTCATGCGAAATACACGAATTAGCTTTAAATCAACGCGAAACATACGATTCATCGTAAATATCATGCGAAACACACGATTTCGCTTCAAATTCGTGCGAAATAGAGATTTTAAACAAAGATTTAGCTTCAAATTTATGCGAAATGAACAATTTAGCTTCAGATTAATGCGAAATACACGAATTAGCTTTAAATCAACGCGAAACATACGATTAACTTCAATATCATGCGAAACACACGATTTCGATTGAAATTCGTGCGAAATAGAGATTTTAAACAAAGATTTAGCTTCAAATTCATGCGAAATGAACAATTTAGGTTCAGATTAATGCGAAATACACGAATTAACTTTAAATCAACGCGAAACATACGATTTATCGTCAATATCATGCGAAACACACGATTTCGCTTCAAATTCGTGCGAAATAGAGATTTTAAACAAACGATTTAGCTTCAAATTCATGCGAAATGAACGATTTTGCTTCAGATTCATGCGAAATACACGAATTAGCTTTAAATCAATGCGAATCATACGATTTATCGTCAATATCATGCGATATACACGATTTCGATTGAAATTCGTGCGAAATAGAGATTTTAAACAAAGATTTAGCTTCAAATTCATGCGAAATGAACAATTTAGCTTCAGATTAATGCGAAATACACGAATTAGCTTTAAATCAACGCGAAACATACGATTTAGCTTCAATATCATGCGTAACACACGATTTCGATTGAAATTCGTGCGAAATAGCGATTTTCAACAAACGATTTAGCTTCAAATTCATGCGAAATGAACAATTTAGCTTCAGATTAATGCGAAATACACGAATTAGCTTTAAATCAACGCGAAACATACGATTTAGCTTCAATATCATGCGAAACACACGATTTCGCTTCAAATTCTTGCGAAATAGCGATTTTAAACAAACGATTTACCTTCAAATTCATGTGATATGAACTATTTAACTTCAGATTCATGCGAAATACACGAATTAGCTTTAAATCAACGCGAAACATACGATTTAACTTCAATATCAAGCGATATACACTGTTTCGCTTCAAATTCGTGAGAAATTGCGATTTTAAACAAACGATTTAGCTTCAAATTCATGCGAAATGAACAATTTTGCTTCAGATTCATGCGAAATACACGAATTAGCTTTAAATCAATGCGAAACATACGATTTATCGTCAATATCATGCGAAACACACGATTTCGCTACAAATTCGTGCGAAATAGAGATTTTAAACAAAGATTTAGCTTCGAATTCATGCGAAATGAACAATTTAGCTTCAGATTCATGCGAAATACACGAATTAGCTTTAAATCAACGCGAAACATACGATTTAGCTTCAATATCATGCGAAACACACGATTTCGATTCAAATTCGTGCGAAATAACGATTTTAAACAAACGATTTAGTTTCCAATTGATGTGATATGAACTATTTAACTTCTGGTTCATTGCGAAATACACGAATTAGCTTTAAATCAACGCGAAACATACGATTTTACTTCAAAATCATGCGGAACACACGATTTCGATTCAAATTCCTTCGAAATAGTGATTTTATACAAACGATTTAGCTTCGAATTCATGCGAAATGAACAATTTTGCTTCAGATTCATGCGAAATACACGAATTAGCTTTAAATCAACGCGAAACATACGATTTATCGTCAATATCATGCGAAACACATGATTTCGCTTCAAATTCGTGCGAAATAGAGTTTTTAAACAAACGATTTAGCTTCAAATTCATGCGAAATGAACAATTTAGGTTCAGATTAATGCGAAATACACGAATTAGCTTTAAATCAACGCGAAACATACGATTTAGCTTCAATATCATGCGAAACACACGATTTCGCTTCAAATTCTTGCGAAATAGCGATTTTAAACAAACGATTTAGCTTCAAATTCATGCGAAATGAACAATTTTGCTTCAGATTCATGCGAAATACACGAATTAGCTTTAAATCAATGCGAAACATACGATTTATCGTCAATATCATGCGAAACACACGATTTCGCTTCAAATTCGTGCGAAATAGAGATTTTAAACAAACGATTTAGCTTCAAATTCATGCGAAATGAACAATTTAGCTTCAGATTAATGCGAAATACACGAATTAGCTTTAAATCAACGCGAAACATACGATTTAGGAGAAATATCATGCGATATACACGATTTCGCTTCAAATTCTTGCGAAATAGCGATTTTAAACAAACGATTTAGCTTCAAATTCATGCGAAATGAACAATTTTGCTTCAGATTCATGCGAAATACACGAATTAGCTTTAAATCAATGCGAAACACGATTTATCGTCAATATCATGCGAAACACACGATTTCGCTTCAAATTCGTGCGAAATAGAGATTTTAAACAAAGATTTAGCTTCAAATTCATGCGAAATGAACAATTTAGCTTCAGATTCATGCGAAATACACGAATTAGCTTTAAATGAACGCGAACATACGATTTAGCTTCAATATCATGCGAAACACACGATTTCGATTCAAATTCGTGCGAAATAGCGATTTTAAACAAACGATTTAGATTCCAATTGATGTGATATGAACTATTTAACTTCTGGTTCATTGCGAAATACACGAATTAGCTTTAAATCAACGCGAAACATACGATTTTACTTCAATATCATGCGGAACACACGATTTCGATTCAAATTCTTGCGAAATAGCGATTTTATACAAACGATTTAGCTTCGAATTCATGCGAAATGAACAATTTTGCTTCAGATTCATGCGAAATACACGAATTAGCTTTAAATCAACGCGAAACATACGATTCATCGTCAATATCATGCGAAACACACGATTTCGCTTCAAATTCGTGCGAAATAGAGATTTTAAACAAAGATTTAGATTCAAATTTATGCGAAATGAACAATTTAGCTTCAGATTAATGCGAAATACACGAATTAGCTTTAAATCAACGCGAAACATACGATTAACTTCAATATCATGCGAAACACACGATTTCGATTGAAATTCGTGCGAAATAGAGATTTTAAACAAAGATTCAGCTTCAAATTCATGCGAAATGAACAATTTAGGTTCAGATTAATGCGAAATACACGAATTAACTTTAAATCAACGCGAAACATACGATTTATCGTCAATATCATGCGAAACACACGATTTCGCTTCAAATTCGTGCGAAATAGAGATTTTAAACAAACGATTTAGCTTCAAATTCATGCGAAATGAACAATTTAGCTTCAGATTAATGCGAAATACACGAATTAGCTTTAA